>NC_091216.1:14576970-14591970 GCF_040958095.1 Procambarus clarkii | reverse complement strand
GTGAGGTTGGATTACCCGTCCCACTGTGTACTATAAAGTACAGCGAGGTGGGGTTACTCGTCCCACTGTGTACTGTTCAGTACAGCGAGGTGGGGTTACCAGTCCCACTGTGTACTGTCCAGTACAGTGAAGTGCGGTTACCCATCCCACTGTGTACAATCCAGTACAGCAAGGTGGGGTTACCCGTCCCACTGTGTAGTGTAGTGAGGTGGGATTAACCGTCCCACTGTGTACTATGTAGTATAGTGAGGTGAGGTTACCCATACCACTGTGTACTATAAAGTACAGCAACGTGGAGTTACCCGTATCACTGTGTACTATCTACTACAGCCAAGTGGGGTTACCCATCCCACTGTGTACTATACAGTATAGTGAGGTGGGGTTACCCGTCCCACTTTGTACTATAGAGTACAGCAAGGTGGGGTTATTCATCCCACTGTGTACTATACAGTATAGTGAGGTGGTGTTAACCGTCCCACTGTGTACCATAGAATACAGCAAGGTAGGGTTACCCGCCCCACTGTGTACTGTCCAGTACAGCGAGGTTGGGTTACCCACCTCACTGTGTACTGTCCAGTACAATGAGGTGGGGTTACCCGTCCCACTGTGTACTATACAGTATAGTGAGGTAGGATTACCCATCCCACTGTGTACTATACAGTACAGCGAGGTGCAGTTATCCGTGCCACTGTGTACTGTAGTGAGGTGGGGCTACCCATCCCACTGTATAGTGAGGTGGGGTTACCAGTTCCACTGTGCCATCCAGTACAGTGAAGTGGGGTTATCCGTCCCACTGTGTACTATACAGTATAGTGAGATGGGGTTACCCATCCCACTGTGCACTATACAGTATAGCAAACTGGGGTTACCCATCCCACTGTGTACTATAGAGTACAGCGAAGTGGGATTACCAATGCCACTGTGTACCACAGAATAGTGAGGTGGATTACCAGATTGATAATGATTAAGCCACCCAAGAGGTGGCACGGACACGAACAGCCCGTAAGTGGTAGATGTTTGGAGTGAATGTGGTCTTTGGTCGTGAAGCATCTTGAAATGTCTCTGAGTGTGAGTTACCCATTGCTGTTGTTTTAGATTCAGCTACCCGGAACTGAAAGTTTCTAGCAGCACGGGCTATGGTGAGCCCGTCGTACATGCCTGACACAGGAGATGTGCGGGTTACCCTGTTGTTTTAGATTAAGCTACTCGGAACTAAGTTCCTAGCAGCTCGGTCTATGGTGAGCACGTCGTACTTACCTGGCACAGGAGATGTGCGGGTGGTGGGTTACCCTGTTGTTGTTTTAGATTCAGCTACTCGGAACTAAAAGTTCCTAGTAGCACGGGCTATGGTGAGCCCGTCGTACTTACCTGGCACAGGAGATGTGCGGGTGGTTATCTTGAGATGATTTCGGGGCCTTAGTGTCCCCGCGGCCCGGTCCTCGACCAGGCCTCCACCCCCAGGAAGCAGCCCGTGACAGCTGACTAACACCCAGGTACCTATTTACTGCTAGGTAACAGGGGCATTCAGGGTGAAAGAAACTTTGCCCATTTGTTTCTGCCTCGTGCGGGAATCGAACCCGCGCCACAGAATTACGAGTCCTGCGCGCTATCCACCAGGCTACGAGGCCCCTTTTTTTTGGTGGTTTACCCTGTTGCTTTTTATTCAACTACTCTGAACTAAAAGTTCCTAGCAGCACGAGTTATAGTGAGACCATCGTACTTACCTGGTACAGGAGATGTGCGGGCGGTGGGTTACCCTAGTGTTGTTTTAGATTCAGCTACTCTGAACTAAAAGTTCCTAGCAGCACGGGCTATGGTGAACCCGTCGTACATACCTAGCACAGGAGATGTGCGGGTTACCCTGTTGTTTTTAGATTCAGTTACTCGGAACTAAGTTCCTAGCAGCTCGGTTTATGGTGAGCACGTCGTACTTACCTGGCACGGGAGATGTGCGGGTGGTCTGTTACTCTGTTGTTGTTTTAGATTCAGCTACTCGGAACTAAAAGTGCCTAGTAGTATGGGCTATGGTGAGCCCATCGTACTTACCTGGCACAGATGTGCGGGTGGTGGTTCACCCTATTGTTTTTTATTCAACTACTCTGAACTAAATGTTCCTAGCAGCCCGAGTTATAGTGAGCCCGTCGTACTTACCTGGCACAGGAGATGTGCGGGTTGTGGGTTACCCTAGTGTTGTTGTTGTTTTAAATTCAGCTACTCTGAACAAATAGTTCCTAGCAGCATGGGTTAATGTGAGCCCGTCGTACTTAACTGGCACAGGAGATGTGGGGGGTTTTCGGTTACCCTGTTGTTGTTGTTTTAGATTCACCTACTAGAAAAAAACTTCCATGTAGCACGGGCTATGGTGAGCCCATATGTGGAGGCTCTTCGGAACCAATATCTGTATCAATAGCTGGTACTGGGGATGGGGTCCATGGATGCACCAATCCAGTCCAAGACCATAAAGCTGGTCAGACCGGTGAATTCATGGGGTATACACTTACAGTTGAGTGCCACAGGAGTCAGCAGGGCTGGCCACAGTTGGCCTGTCTAGGGGGAGATGTCTGGATGTTGTAAGAGGATTGGTTTCCTTATCCCAGTTCGCCGAAGTTGGTAGTCTGGTCGAATTTCCTTCTTCAAGGTGTCGAAGTCGCAGAGGTGATAGAGGTGTTCTTGAGAAACGACCATGCGAAGGATCCTTCCTGCTTCCCTACACTTGTATTCCCAGTAGTCGTTGTGGATTATGGAGTTATTCCCAGTAGTCGTTGTGGATTATGGAGTTATTCCCAGTAGTCGTTGTGGATTATGGAGTTATTCCCAGTAGTCGTTGTGGATTATGGAGTTATGCTATCTGTCCTCCTTGGAAAGTAGGTGGCCACGTCGGATATACCGTGAGGAGGCAGCATGGGAGCCTGTCAGTCTGGTTGGTGCCAGTGCAGGATTTGGAGATGGTCCCGGGGCGGCCTCACGAGGAGCAGGAGAGCCGGTGACATCGACTGAAGCATGGGAGTCGGTGGAGTCATCGTGATCGGCTTCCTTGAGTTCATCTTCAGAGTCGGGCGAGTCATCGGAATCGGCCTCGTCGCCCTGGTCAGCTGTCCTGGGGGCTGCTGCCGTCCCTGTCAGTGGGACAAGCTCCGACAACTGCCGAGTCGCTGTGGCCGGACCGTGAGGGTTTCCTGGGGGTCGGATCAGGGATCCCGGAGCGGAGGGTTCGGTAGCAGTTGTGGAAGCTGGGTCATCGGGTATAGCAGCTGTCGGAAGTTTATTCGTTACTCTACTTCGGCGTTGGAAATGGTCTTTACCGCTGTCAGCATCGTGTTCTGGTCGTTAATGCTGGAAAGGATGTCGTCGTCGTTGCGGTCGGTCTTCCTGGCAAAAACGGTCCTGTCCGCCAGGTAGCGTCTTGCAGGGTGGTCGGGGCGGTGGTGATGAATATCTTCTCAAAGTGTGAATCGCTGGAAAAGAGCAGATGAACACCCTATTTTGTCTCCAGGCTGTCAGAGGTGGCGGAGATTTATGCTAAAATCTCTGCGGTGGAGAGAACGATGTTCTCCCGGAGGCGAACCGTTACATTACATACATACATACAACCGTGACCCTATGCAACACGGTACAGGTATGCCTTGAACCATAGGAGCTTGGATCGGCCTCAAAGATGGATGTTTTGTCTTGCAAATGTTAGTATTGTGTTAGATTCAGCTACTCAACACAAAACGTTCCAAGTAGCATGGACTCTGGTGAGCCCGCAGTGGCCTTACCTGGCACAAGAGCAGGGCTGTAACTTAGGTCTTGCAAAAGTTGTTGTTTTAGATTTAGCTACTCAGAGCGAAATGTCCTGAGAAACGGGCTATAGTGATCCCGTAAGTCTTGCAAAGATGGATGGACCTGAAATACTGGTGGGGGTAACCATTTCCACTGCGTACTCACCTACAAAGTCGAAGCCGTCCATGGGAATGTCGACGTGGGTGTGGTCCTTGGGGAGCTTCTTGTTGGCCATCTGTCCGTCCATCATGATGTCGTCGGCCTCCCCGTCCCGTGGGTCTGTAAGACGCCGCGTCAACACTGACTCACTAATCATGCCACTGTCCAGCTCTGGTCCTACCTCTGTAAACCGCTACTCTACCTCTGTACACCGCTACACAATCTCTGTATACCGTTACTCTACCTCTAAACCGTTACTTTACCACTGCACACCGCTACTCCACCTCTGTACTCCGCTACTCTACCTCTGTACACTGCTACTTTACCTCTGTACACTGCCACTCTACCTCTGTACACCGCTACTCTACCTCAGTACACCGCCACCCTACCTCTGTACATCACTACTCTACCTCTGTACACCACTGCTCTACCTCAGTAAACCGCCACCCTATCTCTGCACACCGCCACTCTACCTCTGTACCCCGCTACTCTACCTCTGTACAACGCTACTCTACCTCTGTACAACGCTACTCTACCTCTGTAAACTGCTGCTTTACCTCTGTACACTGCTACTCTACCTCTGTGCACTGCTACTCTACCTTTGTGCACTGCTACTCTACCTCTGTACACTACTTCTCTACCTCTGTATACTGCTACTCTACCTCTGTACACCGCTACTCTACTTCTGTACACCGCTACAGTACCTATGTACACCGCTACTGTACCTATGTACACTGCTACTGTACCTCTGTACCCTACTACTCTACCTCTGTACACCGCTACTCTACCTCTGAACACCGCTACTCTACATCTGTACACTGCCACTCTACCTCTGTACACCGGCCCTCTATATCTGTACACTTCTGCTCTACCTCTGTACACCGCTATTCTACCTCTGTACACCCCTACTCTACCTCTGTACACTGCTACTCTATCTCTGTACCCCGCCACTCTTCCTCTGTTCACCGCCACTCTACCTCTGTACACTGCCACTCTACATCTGTACGCTGTTACTCTACCTCTGTACACCGCTACTCTACCTCTCTATGCCGCCACTCTACCTCTGTACTCTGCTACTCTACCTCTGTACACTGCTACTCTACCTCTGTACACTGCCACTCTACCTCTGTACACTGCTACTCTACCTCTGTGCACCAATATCCTACCTCTATACACCGCCACTCTACATCTGTAAACCGCCACTCTACCTCTGAACACCGCCACTCTACCTGTGTTCACCGCCACTCTACCTCTGTACACCGCCACTACCTCTATACTCCGCAACTTTACCTCTGTACACCGCCACTCTACCTCTGTACACTGCTACTCTACATCTGTACACCGGTACTCTACATCTGTGTGCCGCTACTCTTACATCTGAACACTGCCACTCGACCTCTGTACACCGTCACTCGACCTCTGTACACCGCCACTCGACCTCTATACACTGCTACTCTACATCTGTGCATCGCTACTCTACGTCTGTGCGCCGCTAGTCTACATCTGTACACCGCCGCTCTACCTCTGTACACCGCTACTCTACATCTGTACACCGCTACTCTACCTCTGTACACCGCAACTCTACCTCTGTACACTGCCACTTTACCTCTGTATACCGCCACTCTTCCTCCGTACACCGCTACTCTAACTCAGTACACTGCCACCCTTCCTCTGTACACCGCTACTCTACCTCTGTACACCGTCACTCTACCTCTGTACTCCGCTACTCTACTTCTGTACAACGTCACTCTACCTCTGTACACTGCTACTCTACCTTTGTACACTGCTACTCTACCTTTGTACACCGCTACTCTACCTCTTTACACCGCCAGTCTATTTCTGTACACTGCTACTCTACCTCTGAACACCGCTACTCTATCTCTGTATACCGCTACTCTACCTCTGTACACCGCTACTCTACCTCTGTACACCGCTACTCTACCTCTGTACCCCACCACTCTACCTCTGTTCACCGCCACTCTACCTCTGTACACTGCTGCTCTACCTTTGTATACCGCCACCCTATCTCTGTACAACGCCACTCTACCTCTGTACACTGCTACTCTACCTCTGTACACCGCTACTCTACCTCTGTACACCGCTACTCTACCTCTGTACACTGCTGCTCTACCTCTGTACACTGCCACTCAACCTCTGTACCCCGGTAATCTACCTCTGTAAACCGCTACCCTACCTCTGTACACTGCTACTCTACCTCTGTACACTGCTACTCAACTTCTGTACACTACTACCCAACCTCTGTACACTGCTACTGAACCTCTGTACACCGCCACTCTACATCTGTATACTGCTACTCTACCTCTGTACACCGCTACTCTACTTATGTACACCGCTACTGTACCTCTGTACACTGCTACTGTACCTCTGTACCCCGCCACTCAACCTCTGTACACCGCCACTCAACCTCTGTACACTGCCACTCTACCTCACCCTACTACTACTGTTTGCCAGTCTATTTCTGTACACCACTACTCTAGCTCTGTACACCGCTACTCTACCTCTGTACACTGCTACTCTACCTTTGTACCCCACCACTCTACCTCTGTACACTGCTGCTCTACCTCTGTACACTGCCACTCTACCTCTGTACATCGGTACTCTACCTCTGTAAACTGCTCCCCTACCTCTGTGCACCGCTACTCTACCTCTGCGCACCGCTACTCTACCTCTGTACACTGCTACTCAACCTCTGTACACCGCTACTCTACCTTTGTACCCCACCACTCTACCTCTGTTCACCGCTACTCTACCTTTGTACCCCACCACTCTACCTCTGTTCACCGCTACTCTACCTCTGTACACTACTACTCTACCTCTGTACACTGCTACTCAACCTCTGTACACAGCTACTCTACCTCTGTACACGGCTACTCAACCTCTGTATATTGCTACTCTACCTCTGTACCCTGCTACTGTACCTCTGTACACCGATACTCTACCTCTGTACCCGGCTACTCTACTTCTGTACCCCCCGCTACTCTACATCTGTACACTGCCACTCTACCTTTGTAGACCGCTTTTCTACCTCTGTAGACCGCTTTTCTACCTCTGTACACCGCTTTTCTGCCTCTGTACACCGCTACTCTACCTCTGTACCCCGCTACTCTACCTCTGTACACTGTTTACACTGTTACTCTACCTCTGTATATTGCTACTCTACCTCTGTACCCTGCTACTGTACCTCTGCACACCGATACTCTACCTCTGTACACCGCTACTGTACCTCTGTACACTGCTACTGTACCTCTGTACCCGGCTACTCTACTTCTGTACCCCCCGCTACTCTACATCCATACACTGCCACTCTACCTTTGTAGACCGCTTTTCTACCTCTGTACACCGCTTTTCTACCTCTGTACACCGCTACTCTACCTCTGTACCCCGCTACCCTACCTCTGTACACTGCTACTCTACCTCTGTACCCCACCACTCCACCTCTGTTCACCGCCACTCTACCTCTGTACACCGCTACTCTACCTCTGTACACTGCTACTCTTCCTCTGTACACAGTTACTCTACCTCTACACTCGGCTACTCTACCTCTACACTCGGCTACTCTACCTCTGTACACAGTTACTCTACCTCTGTACACTGCTACTCTACCTTTATTCACTGCTACTCTACCTCTATACACTGCAGTCTGTGGCTTTTACAAAACTATTTTGTACACGACTTGTCATCTATCTCATCTATCAGGCCTACTCTGATCTCATCTATCAGGACTACGGTGATGTCATCTATCAGGCCTAAGGAAATCTGTATGAATAACTTGACAATGCTGCTCTTCATTATTACTGTTTCAAAACTGTAGAAGATGTAAAAGCTTTAGTCACGTGGGTCAAAGTTTTACAAAACTTAGGAAGAGGGACCCTCCTCGGGGGCAATATCGGAATGACACGAGGAGAAATAATGGTAACACTAGCTGAAAGAAAATCTTGTATTCAATTATTATCTTTAAACTCGATTCTTCCCATGCAGGAGGCTGCCAAAAGTGTTGATATGGTCTATCTTCCACTTTGTTTCTAATGGTCCATTTCAGGTCCACTTTCTCTAAGAGTCTTGACCAAATTATCCATCCATGTGCTTGTTCTAAATTAAAGGTTTATCTGAAAGGATCTCTGTATGCTGTCTTTGATTGACAGTCTGGCGGTGGTTCCAATAAGTTTTGCTGTTATGGTGGCTATCCTTTGTTTCATCCTGTTTTCTAATGCACAGACCTAATGTGACAGTACACGGTGTATTGTATTTTTACCATTACGGGGGTCAGGTGTAGACAAATGGATCGAACAATGGGGTCAGGTGTAGACAAATGGATGTTGTTGTTATAGATTTAGCTACTGGGAACAAAAAGTTCTAAGTAGCACGGGCTATGGTGAGCCCGAATTGGACTTATCGAGCAATGGGTTTTGTAGGGTATACAAATGGATTAAGAATAAGGAATAAAGTCGAAAAAGAGTAAAATAAGGCGAAATAGGGTACGAAACACATACCAAGATTAATCAGGTGTAGTGGGCGTGGCATGTTGAACAGTGTCTTCTATGTTGGCATCTTCACGTTCTAGTCTTGTTCTTATTCTCATGTTGGGTAGAGTGAATAGTTTCGTAATTTGGGTATTTATGGTGTGTTGTTCTATTTTTATATGGATTGTTTCAAGAATTTGTAATCTTCTTACATCTTGGGTTTTGTCTATTGTACAAGTGATTTTATTCAGCATTTCTCTTGTTAAGGTGATGTCATGGGCTTGTCTCATGTGATTTCTGGGGGCACCGGTTTGAAGATAACAGGTCAAATACCTCGTCAGCTTGGTCGACGTCATACCTATGTACTTAGACTGAAGGTTACATCCTTCGTGGGGGCAAGTGTACATGTATACAACGTTTGACTGCTGTAAAGGGTTCTCCGTCGGCTTCGGGCTGTTTTTAATAAGGAGGTCGGTAGTCTTCTTTGTTTTATAGAATATGATTAGGTCTATGTTTTGGTCAGGAGTAATGCTTTTTATTCCTTTACGAATTATTTCTTTCATTATTCTTTCGTCTTTTTTTATGTTCACTGTGCATAGTTGATTTGTAATATAATTTTATTGGAAATGTTGTGGTTTCTGTTCTAGGTTCAGGATTGTACCATCGGTCCAGGTGGCTTCTTATAGCAGTGTTTATTTGTGTTGCTATATCCATTGTTCACCAACACCTGAGTTATTCTTTCAAACTCCCTACTCACGTTACTCCATTCGGAGCAGTGGGTAAGTGGTAAACCCATTCCTCGATCCATTTGTCTACACCTGACCTCATTGTTCGATCCATTTGTCTACACCTGACCTCCTAATGGTATAAATGAAATATGCCCTGTACTGTCACATCGCTTAAGAATGAACCATGTAGGTTCGAAACGTTGTGTAATTTTATAATAAGTGTAATACATTTTACAGTTATTTATTTCTTTTTCTTCACCTCGAACGAACATGACTTTTGGAGAACTCCTCTTCCAATTAAACCCAGATGCAAGAGCACTAGTCAGAGGGATAGAAGCATTAAACAAGAAAATAATCAATACAGAAAATGCAGTCATATTGAATTAAATGTGTATATATATATATATATATATATATATATATATATATATATATATGTATATATATATATATATATATATATATATATATGTATATATATATATATATATATACATATATATATACATATATATACACACACATATATGAATGAATGCTTATGATCTCATGTGTTGTTTTCCGCGTCATCTTGTGACTTCAAGAACAATCATAGGCAGTTAACTTATCAATAATATACACGTGCATGAGACGGAGTTCAATTAGAGGTGGTACTCTCTTTATAAATCTGTGCGAGTGCGGGAGAATATAATATATGCCGTTAAACAAAATTATGATTACCGTTCCTGATTACCATTTAGTGCGAAATGTTGCTTGATCACAGTGCCATATATTGAAGAGAAGCATTGCAAAGTGAAGTGATTTAGAAGCTAAATGTAGACGTGGGTGTCATGGTGGAGGTTGAGGTGGTTGTGGAGGTTGAGGTGGTTGTGGTGGACGGTGATGGTGGTAAGTGCTGGTGGTAGTAATTGTGTGTGGTGAAGGGAAGACCAACCTGGTAGTGATGATGTGTGTGGTGAGGGGAGAACAACCTGATAGTGATGGTGTGTGGTGAGGGGAGAACAACCTGATAGTGATGGTGTGTGGTGAGGGGGAGACCAACCTGATAGTGATGGTGTGTGTGATGGGGGGAGACCAACCTGGTAGTGATGGTGTGTGTGGTGATGGGGGAGACCAACCTGATAGTGATGGTGTGTGTGATGAGGGGGAGACCAACCTGGTAGTGATGGTGTGTGTGTGGTGAGGGGGAGACCAACCTGGTAGTGATGGTGTGTGTGTGGTGAGGGAGAGACCAACCTGATAGTGATGGTGTGTGTGTGGTGAGGGGGAGACCAACCTGGTAGTGATGGTGTGTGTGGTGAGGGGGAGACCAACCTGATAGTGATGGTGTGTGTGATGAGGGGGAGACCAACCTGGTAGTGATGGTGTGTGTGTGGTGAGGGGGAGACCAACCTGGTAGTGATGGTGTGTGTGTGGTGAGGGAGAGACCAACCTGATAGTGATGGTGTGTGTGTGGTGAGGGGGAGACCAACCTGGTAGTGATGGTGTGTGTGTGGTGAGGGGGAGACCAACCTGATAGTGATGGTGTGTGTGGTGAGGGGGAGACCAACCTGGTAGTGATGGTGTATGGTGAGGGGAAGACCAACCTGATAGTGGTGGTGTGCGGTGAGGGGGAGACCAACCTGATAGTGATGGTGTGTGTGGTGAGGGGGAGACCAACCTGATAGTGATGGTGTGCGGTGAGGGGGAGACCAACCTGGTAGTGATGGTGTATGGTGAGGGGAAGACCAACCTGATAGTGATGGTGTGCGGTGAGGGAGAGACCAACCTGATAGTGATGGTGTGTGTGTGGTGAGGGGGAGACCAACCTGGTAGTGATGGTGTGTGTGGTGAGGGGGAGACCAACCTGATAGTGATGGTGTGTGTGATGAGGGGGAGACCAACCTGGTAGTGATGGTGTGTGTGTGGTGAGGGGGAGACCAACCTGGTAGTGATGGTGTGTGTGTGGTGAGGGAGAGACCAACCTGATAGTGATGGTGTGTGTGTGGTGAGGGGGAGACCAACCTGGTAGTGATGGTGTGTGTGTGGTGAGGGGGAGACCAACCTGATAGTGATGGTGTGTGTGGTGAGGGGGAGACCAACCTGGTAGTGATGGTGTATGGTGAGGGGAAGACCAACCTGATAGTGATGGTGTGCGGTGAGGGGGAGACCAACCTGATAGTGATGGTGTGTGTGGTGAGGGGGAGACCAACCTGATAGTGATGGTGTGTGTGGTGAGGGGGAGACCAACCTGGTAGTGATGGTGTATGGTGAGGGGAAGACCAACCTGATAGTGATGGTGTGCGGTGAGGGGGAGACCAACCTGATAGTGATGGTGTGTGTGGTGAGGGGGAGACCAACCTGATAGTGATGGTGTGCGGTGAGGGGGAGACCAACCTGATAGTGATGGTGTGTGTGGTGAGGGGGAGACCAACCTGATAGTGATGGTGTGCGGTGAGGGGGAGACCAACCTGATAGTGATGGTGTGTGTGGTGACGGAGAGACCAACCTGATAGTGATGGTGTGCGGTGAGGGGGAGACCAACCTGATAGTGATGGTGTGTGTGGTGACGGAGAGACCAACCTGATAGTGATGGTGTGTGTGATGAGGGGGAGACCAACCTGGTGTCTGATCGCTGATCTGGTTGGTAAGCTTGGCGCGGATATGCTTCAGACCGTTCATGATGGAACCCTTCACCCAAGCTTTGAAGCGGGCTATGCGGTCGAAGGCCTCGGACAGCTTGTTTGGCTCACCATCACTCACCGGCGCGGAGAGGTTGGAGGCGCCGAAGCTGCTCAGTAGCAGGGCCAAGAACAGGTTCAGCACCTGGCACCAGGAGTGAAGTTAGCTTTCCCCTCTACCTCTGCCCCTTCTCCTGCTGGCCCCACGCACTAAACCCCTTCCATTGACCAGAAAACATTGATTTCATATATACAATATCATGTGATAACATCCTAACAACACACACACACTCTCCCTTCACCAGTTGGTTGATGGGACCAAAGAGCCAAAGCTCAACCCCCTCAAGCACAACTAGCTGAGTGCACAGTAACCATAATTATGCATCATTACTACTTACCGTTGCTACCATTACGTGTGTGTTTGCTGGGATGGCATTAGTAACCACTTACGCAGAAGGGATATGGTATCCACCAAGAACCTACACATTCCACACGGGAAAGAATAGGTGAGCATAAGAACACATTCTTAGACTATAGCCGCCTCCATAGGGAACCGGGAGGCGCAGGGAACACACCGTCTAATAGCCTCCCTACTCTCATCTTTATTTATTTATTTTTGTATTTATTTATATATACAAGAGTTCTTACATTCTTATACAGCCACTAGTACGCGTAGCGTTTCGGGCAAGTCATTAATCCTATGGTCCCTAGAATACGACCCCCGCGAAGAATCATTTAACAACCAAGTACCCATTTTACTGTCGAGTTAAATAGAGGCTACAGTTAAGGATCCCAGTAAATCCTCCCCGGTCAGGATACAAACCCAGGACAAAGCGCTTGCGAAACGCCAGGCGAGCGTCTTAACCACTACACCACGGGGGCTGTTATCTTACCTCGGCCACACATGATAACTTACCTGTGTAGTCTATATGTGCAAGACGCGTGCTGACGTGAGCTGAAAGAAGCATTTTCTGCCTCTGCTACTTACCACCAAGTGAGCTGAGGGAAGCACTCTCTGCCTCTGCTACTTACCACCAAGTGAGCTGAGGGAAGCACTCTCTGCTTCTGCTACTTACCACCAAGTGAGCTGAGGGAAGCACTCTCTGCCTCTGCTACTTACCACCAAGTTACCTATGATGACGGTAGCCATGAAGAAGGGTATACAGGAGTAGTCTCCCACCAGCATACAGTCCCACATGCTCTCAATCCACTCCCCACACAGCACCCGGAACACTATCATGAAGGAGTGCATAAAGTCCGTGAAGTTCCAGCGCGGTAGCTGGCCATCATGACTCTCTGGAAACCGCGTCACGTTGTCTGGAACACAAGAGAGAGTCAGCTGCTCACCTGCCGCCCGCCACATAGTTTCTGTACCAGCAAAACTTCAAACCTGAAAGATTCATTAATGAATGTATCAAGCCTGGAAGAATGATCGGAGGATGTATCAGGGGGGGAGAGTGAGGGGGCTGGGGGGAGAGCAGGCGGGCTGGGGAAGAGCGGACGGGCTGGGGAAGAGCGGGCGGGCTGGGGAAGAGCGGACGGGCCGGGTGGGGGGGAGCGAACTGGCGGGGGAGGGGGGCGGAGCGGACAGACTAGGGGAGGCGGACGGGCTGGGGGGGAAAGCGGACGGGCTGGGGGGAGAGCGGACGGGCTGGGGGAGAGCGGATGGGCTGGGGGGGGGGAGCGGGCGGGCTGGGGGGGGAGCGGAAGGGCTGGGGGGGAGAGCGGACGGGCTGGGGGGGGAGCGGACGGGCTGGGGGGAGAGCGGAAGGGCAGGGGGGAGAGCGGACGAGCTAGGGGAGGAGCGGACGGGCTGGGGGTGGGGGAGCGGACGAGCTAGGGGAGGAGCAGACGGGCTGGGGGGAGAGCGGACGGGCTGGGGGGTAGCGGATGGGCTGGGGGGGAGGAGCGGACGGGCTGGGGGGAGAGCAGGTACAGACCAGCCCGTGGGCGGCTCAAGTTCCTCAAAATATCAAGACAAATCCCACCTGGAGGTGTGAAGGAATGGAGGTAGGCTTTTAACAATGATTCATAAGTAAATACAACAAAAACCAGGGCCAATGAGCTAAAGCCCGGTTCCTACATACACAGGTGAGTACGCAGACGATGAGTCACAATGACGTGACTAAAGATATGATGACCAAATTACACATCAGAAAGTGAAGAAACGACGACCTTTCGGTCCAGACTTGATAATGACTGTTGAATTGACTGTTAAACGACTTGATAATGGTGCAGGACGGATCGAAACGTCGTCGTTTCTTCACTCTCTGATATGAGGTTTAGTCATCACAGGTGAGTACATTAAACAATTAATTTTACATGAGCCGACGAAAAACGGAAGAATTTATTGTTTACGAATAACATATACAGTATTTAATAACCCAAATGCACCCACAATTTACACTAACTGTTTTCATTATTACATGACACCCAAATGTTACACAATTAAATTAAAAGAGAGAGAGAGGGAGAGAGAGAGAGAGAGAGAGAGAGAGAGAGAGAGAGAGAGAGAGAGAGAGAGAGAGAGAGAGAGAGAGAGAGAGAGAGAGAGAGAGAGAGAGAGAGAGAGAGAGAGAGGAGAGAGAGAGGAGAGAGAGAGACGGACAGACGGACAACCAGACAGACAGACAGACAGACAGAGCGATAAACAGACAGACAAGCCACACTTCCTACCAATGTAGTTCTTGCCGAAGAGCTGCATGCCCATGACGGCGAAGATGAAGATGATGATGCAGAGGACGAAGGTGAGGTTACCGAGGGCGCCCACAGTCTTGCCCATGATGGAGATGAGCAGGTTGAGGGTCGGCCACGACTTGGCTAGCTTGAACACTCGCAACTGTCGCCACACAACACAAATACCAATATTCACTAATATTAACAAAAAGGAAAAAATACAATACAGCAGACTGAAGATGTTCATTGAAAAGGTCCATTGGTCATTGTATAAGTGTGAGCATTTCGTCCGGGAGAGTATGCTCAGTCATCGCTCAGGGAGCGGTAAACCTCGGCATTCAGAAAACGGACATAATGCTTACAGTGTACACATGGACATAATGCTCCCAGTGTACACATGGACATAATGCTCACAGTTTACACACAGTGCTTACAGTATACACACGGACATAATGCTCACAGTGTACACATGGACATAATGCTCCCAGTGTACACACGGACATAATGCTCACAGTGTACACACGGACATAATGC
>NC_091216.1:14559470-14571970 GCF_040958095.1 Procambarus clarkii | reverse complement strand
GCCAGAGCTCAACCTCTGCAAGCACAACTAGGTGAGTACAGTTAGAATATCATTCAGAAACCTAAGAGAGGAGGCTTTTAGGGCGCTTTACACTGCCTACGTGAGACCTGTCTTAGAATATGCCGCCCCATCATGGAGTCCCCATCTAAAGAAACACATAAGGAAACTGGTAAAAGTTCAGAAGTTTGCGACGAGGCTCGTCCCAGAGTTGCAAGTGATCAGATATGAAAAGCGACTGAAAGAACTGAACCTGATGACGTTAGAAAAAAGAAGGGAAAGGGGGGGATATGATAGGAACGTATACAATACTCTGGGGAATTGACAAAGTGGAAATAGAAGAAATGTCACACGGAATACTAAGAGAACGAGGGGACATGGGTGGAAGCTGGAAGCTCAGATGAGTCACAGAGAAGTTATGAAGTTTTCTTTTAGCGTGAGAGTAGTGGAAAATGGAATGAACTTAAGGAGCAGGTTGTGGAAGCAAATTCTATTCATAATTGTAAGGCTAGATATGATAGGGAAATTGGACAGGAATCATTGCTGTAAACAACCGATGGCTAGAAAGGCGGGATCCAAGAGTCAATGCTCGATCCTGCAGGCACAAATAGGTGAGTACACACACACACACACACACACACACACACACACACACACACACACACACACAAATAAATATATGAGAGGTTACTTGTCTATCGATCAGTCTTTGGTAGCATCTATTGGGACGCAGAGTTTGATCATAACTACATGTGTCAGTGCAATTGACTCAGGTACACGGCGCTTATTTTCATTATCAAGAGCAACATCTTACATCATTAAAAGGAATCAACTCAACACACCGGCCTCAGGGATCACAACACACCGGCCTCAGGGATCACAACACACCGGCCTCAGGGATCACAACACACCGGCCTCAGGGATCACAACACACCGGCCTCAGGGATCACAACACACCGGCCTCAGGGATCACAACACACCGGCCTCAGGGATCACAACACACCAGCCTCAGGGATCACAACACACCGGCCTCAGGTATCACAACACACCGGCCTCAGGGATCACAACACACCAGCCTCAGGGATCACAACACACCGGCCTCAGGGATCACAACACACCGGCCTCAGGGATCACAACACACCGGCCTCAGGGATCACAACACACCGGCCTCAGGGATCAATGTTACTGCTGGGCCAAACTTTTTGTTTTAAACAGGCTATAAAAACACTTACCTCAGTGACAATTCAAAACATATCATGCTAGGAAGGAAAATGAGCTCCGATCGCTGAGTCATGCACAACAACAGTACAATCGTTGAGTCATGGACAACAACAATACAATCGCTGAGTCATGCACAACAACAGTACAATCGTTGAGTCATGGACAACAACAATACAATCGCTGAGTCATGCACAACAACAGTACAATCGTTGAGTCATGGACAACAACAATACAATCGTTGAGTCATGGACAACAACAGTACAATCACTGAGTCATGCACAACAACATTACAATCGTTGAGTCATGCACAACAACAGTACAATCGTTGAGTCATGGACAACAACAGTACAATCGTTGAGTCATGGACAACAACAGTACAATCGTTGAGTCATGGACAACAACAGTACAATCGCTGTCATTCACAACAACAATACAATCGCTGAGTCATGCACAACAGTACAATCGCTGAGTCATGCACAACAACAGTACAATCGTTGAGTCATGGACAACAATACAATCGCTGAGTCATGGACAACAATAATACAATCGTTGAGTCATGAACAACAATAATGCAATCGCTGAGTCATGCACAACAACAATACAATCGCTGAGTCATGGACAACAATAATACAATCGTTGAGTCATGAACAACAATAATACAATCGCTGAGTCATGCACAACAACAATACAATCGCTGAGTCTGCACAACAGTACAATCGCTGTCATGCACAACAACAGTACAATCAGAGTCATGCACAACAATAATACAATCGCTGAGTCATGGACAACAATAATACAATCGCTGAGTCATGCACAACAACAGTACAATCGTTGAGTCATGGACAACAACAATACAATCGCTGAGTCATGCACAATACAATCCATCATAGTTACGTGAAGAGATACGATTCAAAGTTCCATCGTCAAAGGTGAAATTCTTTCCACAGTTCAAAGGACAAACAAAACGATAAACAGGAATAGACCCGACACACACTATATTTGATCACCAAGCCTGTGATGTCTGGCAAATACCGCGGACAGCCTAAGAAGGCCTAATATAATCCGTAGTTTACAGTACGCTAATGGCTATTGCAGCTAATAATTATCAAGCGATGGCATATAGGCCTAAATAACTAACTAACAACACACTGGAAACTATACAATCTGCCCTGTTACAACTTACGTCTGAATTTGGCCGTTTGCCCACGGCCGAAAATGGACGTAATTTAAAAATAAAAAATAATTTAAATTAAATTTTGGATTTGTTGTTTTCTAAAACAGCAAATTAAAGGTCCTCTTGTAGGCTTGGAGGGCAGGAAGTTCTCCTAAGGTTTATAAACATCTTGAAAATCGTTAATTGAAAGTTTCCTCACCTAACCTAACCGAGTAAGTCGGAGGACTCAAAACAGAAAACGGGATATTACGTCACTTTCGTGAGCTGATTTCATTTCAAATTACGTCCAATTTTGGCCATAGCGCGCATACCCGCGAAAAGCGACGTTATTTTAATAGGACGGGTTCCATATACAGCAACACATTCTGAACAAGAATAGTCTGTGTTTAGTTAATTTACAAGAATGAGGAGTGTCTATATTTATTTATTTTGAAAACAAAAAATGCTAATGTCATACGTTCAGAACATGTGCAGCCTATTCTTAGTAGGATGTTAAGAACAAGGGAAGTCTGTTCTTAGTAAATCTTCAATAACTAATCTAGTTGTAGTAATGGTAACAAGAAGAGCCTGTGTTAAGTGTCAAGTGTGTTAAGTGACAAGTATGTTAAGTGACAAGTGTGGTAAGTGTTAAGGGACAAATGTATTAAGCTTTAGGTGACAAATGTATTAAGCTTTAGGTGACAAGTGTGGTAAGTGTTAAGTGAGAAGTGCGTTAAGTGTTAAGTGACAAGTGTGGTAAGTGTTAAGTGACAAATGTATTAAGCTTTAGGTGACAAGTGTGGTAAGTGTTAAGTGAGAAGTGCGTTAAGTGTTACGTGACAAGTGTGGTAAGTATTAAGTGACAACTGACAAGTGTGTTAAGTCACAAGTTGAGAACCAAAGTGCACGTGGTAAAGATCGCGGGACTCACAGTAGCCCAGGCTGGGTGACACCAGTGGCGTCCCAGGCTGGGTGACACCAGTGGCGTCCCAGGCTGGGTGACACCAGTGGCGTCCCAGGCTGGGTGACACCAGTGGCGTCCCAGGCTGGACACTAAGCTGACCACTAAGACACCTACATGACACCACTAAGCTGACCACTAAGATAGCTATGTGACACATTAAGCTGACCACTAAGATAGCTATGTGACACATTAAGCTGACCACTAAGACACCTACGTGACACCACTAAGCTGACCACTAAGATAGCTATGTGACACCACTAAGCTGACCACTAAGACACCTACGTGACACCACTAAGCTGACCACTAAGACACCTACGTGACACCACTAAGCTGACCACTAAGATAGCTATGTGACACCACTAAGATAGTATGTCTAGTAATACACTTAGAACCATGAAAATTTAAAGCGTCTTAAAAAGTTAAAGAGAGAATAGTCTGCATTAGATGAATAAATTCAAGCTTTATGACAATAAAATTACTTTATTCAAAAAATATAAATGAATAAGCCTATAATAAATTATACAATTTGAATGGGTTGTTCATAACCAAATAAAAAATGTAATATAAACACTGAAACCTATATTATCTAATATTATTCTACATTACGTTCTACATTACATAATAAATAATGTAATATAGAATTGCGTGACATATCTATATGTAAATATATCTATATGTAAATACGGAGGCAATACAATGGGAAGAAGCCCACGTGGCAACCCTGGTCAGCGCCTGGGGAGACCAGACCCGGGGGTTCGATCCCATTGTGCGACTTTAGTATTCACTTAATATTACTATGAATAGTGAAAAGAAAAAAATAATATATATAATTTCACAGGTCTATGGCTTCAGGTTAACTAGATATTAAAACTGAAACAAGTGAAAATATCAAAGTTAAGCTTTGTTCTAGCCCGCAGGTTCTCGCTGTTTACTAGAAACCATTGACGTCTTGTGAAACATTAAACTGTTAACTGCACCAGGCAAAGCTGCATAGCCACTCAAGAGCATTTAGAGAAGGATTCTGTGCTGGAAAAAGGAGAGTGGAAGCTTTGTGGTGTTGAGGCCTGCTGGCGACCTCCACAGGTGAAAGAGGTGCAGACGAGAGCCAGCGGCACTCTGGAGACTGTAAGCAACAGGTAAGTTGTCAAGTGATACTTACGTAATTTCCCATTTGCAGGAAGTTGGAGAAGCCATCGTTCATGCCGTAGTGATCCATGGCCATGAAGAGAGTATTGACGACGATACATAGAGTGATGAACAGCTCAACAAAAGCATCGAACACTAGTAACTCAACATACTCTGCAAACTTGACCCACACCGCACAACAGTCCCAAACACAGAAGAGGTCAATGCATTTCAGCAAATACTCTAATAGTTTTTTCTTGATTTTTTCCTTAAAGGTTTCTTCCTCCTCTTCTGCGGGGAAATAATAGATGGAAACTATAAAATGCGTTAGTAATTGTTCTTAAACCCAGGGAGGAGGGACGGCACAGATACTAGCTACGAGAGCGGGGCCAGTGAGCCTCGTTGTGTACAAGGGTGGTGTTCTGAGTGACGGTCTGAGTGACGGTCTGAGTGACGTCTGAGTGACGCTCCAGGGGACCCCCTCAACACTAAGCCAACAAAGGCCACGAGCCTCGCCCTACACAGACACAGACAAGCTACGAGAGGGGGATCCGGAGAGGACGAAGAGAGAAATTAGAAGTATTAGTAAATATTAGAGGTGGAGAGGAGAGAGAGACTGTGCCTCCATCCTCATGCCGGGCTGCGGGGAGGAAGCCACAAGTATTGGGTAAATATCCTTAGTCCTAACTCTACCCTTCTCTTAGTATTATATATTGTCTCAACTTACACTACTCTACCATTTACGTTACTATTGTAAATAATACTTATTTGTTTCTATATTCTAACTGGCAATGAACTTAAGTCTTAAACAATGAATTTATTCTTTATTGAAAATGATAAGGAACTTTGTTGCAAATGGCTATAAACTTTATATTCTAAAAAGCAATAAACTTACTCTTTATTCTAAATGGCATATAACTTACTATTTTATTCTATGACAATAAGCCTATTATACCAAATTATCTGGTCATACTCTTTTCTCTAAATCAGCGATCGCCAACCGGTGGTCCACGGACCACTGGTGGTCCACGGACCACTGGTGGTCCACCAGACAATTTCATACATGTGAATTGTATGTAACTGTATATTTTATTTAACTGTTACATTTAATAGCATCAAATAGTTGACTTTAATAACTATCATTTCTTGTTTGGTGGACCCTGGGATTCATATTAGTGGTCCGTGGGATTCATATTAGTGGTCCGTGGGATTCATATTAGTGGTCCGTGGGATTCATATTAGTGGTCCGTGGGATTCATATTAGTGGTCCGTGGGATTCATATTAGTGGTCCGTGGGATTCATATTAGTGGTCCGTGGGATTCATATTAGTGGTCCGTGGGATTCATATTAGTGGTCCGTGGGATTCATATTAGTGGTCCGTGGGATTTACAGTTATGAATTTGGTGATCGGTGAGGCCCGAAAGATTGGCGACCGCTGCTCTAAATCGTTCTTATCTTACTTTAATATTTTACATTATATTTCTGTTATAAGACTTGGTGACCCGTTACCCACGCGCTCGTCTGATTTACTTTGGATCTTTTATTTCTATTTTTACACCATCTGCTTGTTATATTAGCCTTTTTTATGTTAGCCTTTATTATGTTGGCCTTTTTTATGTTAGCCTTTATTATGTTATCGTTTTTATGCTTGACTTTTTCATATGTTAGTTTTTCGCGTGTTAGCCTTTATTATGTTGGCCTTTTTATATGTTAGCCTTTTTCCATGTTAGCCTTTTTCCATGTTAGCCTTTTTCCATGTTAGCCTTTTTCCATGTTAGCCTTTTTCCATGTTAGCCTTTTTCCATGTTAGCCTTTTTTATTTTAGCCTTTTTTATGTCATCCTTTTTCATGGTTAGCCTTTTTAAATATGTTAGCCTTTTTATGCTATCTTTAACAATCCCGATGATCAATACGGTTTGTTCTGCTCATCTCCAGCTCACTAATTCATGATTGTGACCTCTTTGGTGACTGGGTATTGTTCTTTGTAGGTGCTGTTGAGTATTGACTCGTGTTAAGGTGTTCACTACGCTAGAACACTCTAACATGTTCTTCAGTGGTGGTCTGTTGTTCATCATGTTCCTCAGTGGTGGTCTGTTGTTCATCATGTTCCTCAGTGGTGGTCTGTTGTTCATCATGTTCCTCAGTGGTGGTCTGTTGTTCATCATGTTCCTCAGTGGTGGTCTGTTGTTCATGTTCTACAGTGGTGGTCTGGTGTTCATGTGCTTCAGTGGTGGTCTGTTGTTCATCATGTTCCTCAGTGGTGGCCTGTTGTTCATGTTCTACAGTGGTGGTCTGGTGTTCATGTGCTTCAGTGGTGGTCTGTTGTTCATCATGTTCCTCAGTGGTGGTCTGTTGTTCATCATGTTCCTCAGTGGTGGTCTGTTGTTCATCATGTTCCTCAGTGGTGGTCTGTTGTTCATCATGTTCCTCAGTGGTGGTCTGTTGTTCATCATGTTCCTCAGTGGTGGTCTGTTGTTCATCATGTTCCTCAGTGGTGGTCTGTTGTTCATCATGTTCCTCAGTGGTGGTCTGTTGTTCATCATGTTCCTCAGTGGTGGTCTGTTGTTCATCATGTTCCTCAGTGGTGGTCTGTTGTTCATCATGTTCCTCAGTGGTGGTCTGTTGTTCATCATGTTCCTCAGTGGTGGTCTGTTGTTCATCATGTTCCTCAGTGGTGGTCTGTTGTTCATCATGTTCCTCAGTGGTGGTCTGTTGTTCATCATGTTCTTTACTGGTGGTCTGTTGTTCATCATGTTCTTTACTGGTGGTCTGTTGTTCATCATGTTCCTCAGTGGTGGTCTGTTGTTCATCATGTTCCTCAGTGGTGGTCTGTTGTTCATCATGTTCCTCAGTGGTGGTCTGTTGTTCATCATGTTCCTCAGTGGTGGTCTGTTGTTCATCATGTTCTTTACTGGTGGTCTGTTGTTCATCATGTTCCTCAGTGGTGGTCTGTTGTTCATCATGTTCCTCAGTGGTGGTCTGTTGTTCATCATGTTCCTCAGTGGTGGTCTGTTGTTCATCATGTTCCTCAGTGGTGGTCTGTTGTTCATCATGTTCCTCAGTGGTGGTCTGTTGTTCATCATGTTCCTCAGTGGTCTGTTGTTCATCATGTTCCTCAGTGGTGGTCTGTTGTTCATGTTCCTCAGTGGTGGTCTGTTGTTCATGTGCTTCAGTGGTGGTCTGTTGTTCATCATGTTCCTCAGTGGTGGTCTGTTGTTCATCATGTTCCTCAGTGGTCTGTTGTTCATCATGTTCCTCAGTGGTGGTCTGTTGTTCATCATGTTCCTCAGTGGTGGTCTGTTGTTCATCATGTTCCTCAGTGGTGGTCTGTTGTTCATGTGCTTCAGTGGTGGTCTGTTGTTCATCATGTTCCTCAGTGGTGGTCTGTTGTTCATGTGCTTCAGTGGTGGTCTGTTATTCATCATGTTCCTCAGTGGTGGTCTGTTGTTCATGTGCTTCAGTGGTGGTCTGTTGTTCATCATGTTCCTCAGTGGTGGTCTGTTGTTCATCATGTTCCTCAGTGGTGGTCTGTTGTTCATCATGTTCCTCAGTGGTCTGTTGTTCATCATGTTCCTCAGTGGTGGTCTGTTGTTCATCATGTTCCTCAGTGGTGGTCTGTTGTTCATCATGTTCCTCAGTGGTGGTCTGTTGTTCATGTGCTTCAGTGGTGGTCTGTTGTTCATCATGTTCCTCAGTGGTGGTCTGTTGTTCATCATGTTCTTTAGTGGTGGTCTGTTGTTCATCATGTTCTTTAGTGGTGGTCTGTTGTTCATCATGTTCCTCAGTGGTGGTCTGTTCATGTTCTACAGTGGTGGTCCGTTGTTCATGTTCTTCAGTGGTGGTCCGTTGTTCATCATATTCCTCAGTGGTGGTCTGTTGTTCATCATGTTCTTCAGTGGTCTGTTGTTCATCACGTTCCTCAGTGGTGGTCTGTTGTTCATCATGTTCCTCAGCAGTGGTCTGTTGTTCATCATGTTCTTCAGTGGTGGTCTGTTGTTCATCATGTTCCTCAGTGATCAGTTGTTCATCATGCTCTTCAGTGGTGGTCTGTTGTTCATCATGTTCTTCAGTGGTGGTCTGTTGTTCATCATATTCTTCAGTGGTCTGTTGTTCATCATGTTCCTCAGCAGTGGTCTGTTGTTCATCATGTTCCTCAGCAGTGGTCTGTTGTTCATCATGTTCCTCAGCAGTGGTCTGTTGTTCATCATGTTCCTCAGCAGTGGTCTGTTGTTCATCATGTTCTTCAGTAGTGGTCTGTTGTTCATCATGTTCCTCAGTGATCAGTTGTTCATCGTGCTCTTCAGTGGTGGTCTGTTGTTCATTATGTTCCTTGTGGAGGCCCGTTGTTCATGTTAAGATGCTGATACTGAGGCTGGAGACACCAAGGCCATCCTCTCACCACACAGTCTGGCGCGGGCGTGCAAGCAGGTCACCATTCTCTGATTTACTGAACTAATTACTAAATTCCTTGACTAATTCACATAGCTGCCTAGGTATTTCTGCTCTCCTTACTCTTAGATATGAAAAATAACTATTTCCTAATAGTCAACACACAATAAATCATTCAAATTGATGGGACAGTTTATTAATAATTTGATTATTAGACGCGTCATAATTAACTGGACTGTCGACAAACAGTTGTTAATTAACAGCGCTACTTGTCGTTTCGTAAGACGGTCGTCATGAAATTACTCTGGGGTGGCGGCTACAACGATAATAATTGATTATAGACCTTACTTATTGTAGATGTGACCTTGGCGTCCTGCGATAACCTAGTCCTGGTGACCATCACATCCAGTGAAGTTAGGCTTCACTGGCCGGTACGCTTGGTAGACGCCCCCTCTACATGCGCATGACGGGGGCGCCCGGAGGTTCTCTCACACACACAAGAGCGTGTGGGTGGGTGGACCCGGCGCCTGACGGAGGGCGATATATGCCATGCGGGCCTTGACGGAGAAAGAAACTACGTACGAGGTAGAGTAGAGGATATTAACGAACACCGCAGCCACTTGCGGTAAGTGTCGTATGACCGCGACAGGTGAGCGCGGGGAGCCGCGTCGCGCTAGCGTCGGCGTCTGGGAGGGGGTCGACGGAGGCCTATAAGCCATGTGGTGGTTGTCAAGGTGAACAACTAAGGTTGTCATAGTAGATGACAAATAAGACCCACTAAGACATGACAAAAAATACGCTGGTCACTGTATGTGAGGTCAATAGTAATGGGATCTTTGTTCACCGAGGCGCGGACGTTGGTCACCATTTCTACAGACATGGTTAATAATTCACCGCATTCTTCATGGAACTAAAGCGGAAACTTTATGACGGACATGGGAATTTATTACGTCAAAGCAGGACTTTAATTACACTGAGGTTGAAAATTTATAATAAGGCGGGACTTTATGACACAATGGCGGGACTTTATGACATTGAACACTAGGGCGGGGCTTTATGATGATACATCCAAGGAATAATTTAATGTAATGATTACAGTAAACGCTCTGTCCAAGTGGCGAGTTGATCTAGCGTCTGACCTGCGACCATGGTGACGGACCCGCCCCACACACATGGTATGGCCTCAATGAGCCCATGTCTGCCTGCAAGGACATACCTCGCGCAGCTAAGACGAACGTCGCGCAGCTAAGACGGACGTCGCGCAGCTAAGACGGACGTCGCGCAGCTAAGACGGACGTCGCGCAGCTAAGACGGACGTCGCGCAGCTAAGACGGACGTCGCGCTGGCAAGACGGACGTCGCGTTACTAAACCGGACACCGTTTCATACGGACTATAGTGATCGTGTACACCGTTTCATACGGACTATAGTGATCGTGTACACCGCTTCCTACGGACTATAGTGATCGTGTACACCGCTTCCTACGGACTAGTGATCGTATACACCGCTTCATACGGACTATAGTGATCGTGTACACCGCTTCATACGGACTATAGTGATCGTATACACCGCTTCATACGGACTATAGTGATCGTGTACACCGCTTCATACGGACTATAGTGATCGTGTACACCGCTTCATACGGACTATAGTGATCGTGTACACCGCTTCATACGGACTATAGTGATCGTGTACACCGCTTCATACGGACTATAGTGATCGTGTACACCGCTTCATACGGACTATAGTGATCGTGTACACCGCTTGACAATATGTCCAAGCTGGTGGCGACACCGCGACTCATTACATACTATAATGTGAGTGTTGGTGCGGCAGTCAGCCCCAGGTGCATATGGCAGGCAAACATTCCAGGGTTTCCGCCTTGCGTCTCGTATCAGGAAGAGTATGGCAAGAGGTATGGCAAGATCAAAGTATATGGTGCAAAAAAATAAATGTGTATGGTGTGAGCGGCTTGCAATATAGTGAGGTTAGTCGAGAGGGGTTTATTAGGGTGTTGGGCCGGCCACTGGTGAAGGTCGTCCTTGGTGTCTGCTGCTACAGATCCCCCTCCCAGATGGCAGCACCGGCTTCCCTGGGTCGTGACCTGGCCTTTCTACCTCTCGCTAGAGTCGTCAACATTGTTGTAGTAATAGAGAGAAGTCTACTGTGTTGCCTGGATGGCGTATATCAAAGTGACGATTGTGCAACCTGGCCAATTTGGTGCGAGGTCGTCACAACTGTGTGCCCAGGAAAGGGCGGAGCTGCCAGCTTGATACAATTATATGCCTTCTAGGGTGTGTGTGTGTGTGATTGACAGACTGCCGTGTGGGCACCCTCTCTCTCTCACACACACACACACACTCACACACACACACACACACACACACACACACACACACACACACACACACACACACACACACGGCCATGCGGGCGGTTCACCTCTCACCCTCTCTACTTATAAGGAGCCCGAGTACTTGTCGTGCCATCACGATGAGAACTGACTATACTATTACAGCTATTAATTACATCCTTGTCTACCGGAAATGAATAATTTAGTAGCGATGGTTAGCGTGCCACAGAGGCCTTCATCCCTTCACTTCCTGATGTGATCTTAACCACTCACCAATTCCACACACTCTACAAGTTCAAACTGTGATTGAAGATAGGAAATATTTTGTAATATTATGGATGGAATACTCTAGCTCAGGATAACACTTCAGTCTCCACAAGTGTTCTTATTAATATAACCTCTAGAGCAAAGGTCAAGCCTAAAAGCCAATTTCTCAGATGAAATTCTTAGGGCCATGTCAATGTCGGATGAAGATGGCGGGATGTCAACTCTAGTTGTAGGTATTTTCATTTTAAACATTGTTAATTGTCATAAACGTTTGTCTGGAAGTTTTTTTTTATTACTATTATTTATGGAAGTGACAGGTCGAGGAAGCGACGTTTTGACAGCGTGACTCGTTCCTGAGACAGTGAACCGCTGGTTAGACGGTGAACCGGCCGCGTGTATCCGCCAAGACTCGGTAATGTTCTTAAGGTTCTACTGACAATCACAACCTGGCATCACATCCGTGCATATCACTTCACTCTGGCAGCAAGCTTTATCCTGCTTCAGGCTCGCCTGGGATACATAGAATACAGGCCAAGGGGCTACAGGCTGATCTGGGACACCTAGGATACAGGCCAAGGGGCTACAAGCTGGTCTGGGATACGCAGGGTATAAGCAAAAAGGCTACAAGCTGGTCTGGGATACGTGCTCCTCAAAGGCCATCAAACGAGACTGATAACGAGGCAGGCCTCGCGGTCTGACGCAGGCAACAACAATAACTACTAGTCTATTACGCAGGCACTCACAGGCTGTACAGGCTGTCGTGTGTAATCAGAGGAGGTGCACATAAACAGAGGTACTGTAGGAACGAGAGAAAGATTAAGCTGAAGCGGTAGTTTGTAGTACAAGCAGTTGTTTCAAGTACTGTGGGAATGATTGTTAGAAGCGGTTGTTGCAGCAACTACCATCAGAGGGATTGTGACCAGCAAGAAAATACAGGTAAAGTCTTTATGGAAGCTAGAAAGAGATCTGTGTGACAGGAAATAGACAGGTTAGACCACAGTTATAACCCGTCTCTTTCCTGTGTGACAGGA
>NC_091216.1:14491970-14554470 GCF_040958095.1 Procambarus clarkii | reverse complement strand
ATGCAACATCATCAGCAGAGAGCAACAAGGTACGCTACTTTGTACAGAGATGTGACATGAGGTCTACGGCTACCGGGGAGGTGACATGAGGTTTGCTCCCTACGGCTACCGGAGAGGTGACATGAGGTGTACCCCTTACAGGTACCGGAGAGGTGACATGAGGTGTACCCCTTACTGTTTCCGGAGAGGTGACATGAGGTGTACCCCTTACTGGTACCGGAGAGGTGACATGAGGTGTACCCCTTACTGGTACCGAGTTAGGTGTACCCCTTACTGGTACAGAGTGAGGTGTACCCCTTACTGGTACCGAGTTAGGTGTACCAGTTACTGGTACCGGGTGAGGTGTACCCCTTACTGGTACCGGGTGAGGTGTACCCCTTACTGGTACCGGGTGAGGTGTACCCCTTACTGGTACCGGGTGAGGTGTACCCCTTACTGGTACAGAGTGAGGTGTACCCCTTACTGGTACAGAGTGAGGTGTACCCCTTACTGGTACCGAGTTAGGTGTACCAGTTACTGGTACCGGGTGAGGTGTACCCCTTACAGGTACCGGGTGAGGTGTACCCCTTACAGGTACCGGGTGAGGTGTACCCCTTACTGGTACAGAGTGAGGTGTACCCCTTACTGGTGCCGGGTGAGGTGTACCCCTTACTGGTGCCGGGTGAGGTGTACCCCTTACTGGTACCGGGTGAGGTGTACCCCTTACTGGTGCCGGGTGAGGTGTATCCCTTACTGGTACCGGGTGAGGTGTACCCCTTATTGGTACCGGGTGAGGTGTACCCCTTATTGTTACCGGGTGAGGTGTACCCCTTACTGGTACAGAGTGAGGTGTACCCCTTACTGGTACCGGGTGAGGTGTACCCCTTACTGGTACCGGGTGAGGTGTACCCCTTACTGGTACCGGGTGAGGTGTACCCCTTACTGGTACAGAGTGAGGTGTACCCCTTACTGGTACCGGGTGAGGTGTACCCCTTACTGGTACCGGGTGAGGTGTACCCCTTACTGGTACCGGGTGAGGTGTACCCCTTACTGGTACCGGGTGAGGTGTACCCCTTACTGGTACAGAGTGAGGTGTACCTCAAGGACTTGGCTGGTCCACTTACTCTCCCCATCAAACTTTTCAAGTGGCATTCATCATTGTGATTAATTACACTAAGTAAACCAAGAGGCCCAGTACACTATAAAGTAAACCAAGAGGCCCGGTACACTATAAAGTAAACAAAGTGGCCCGGTACACTATAAAGTAAACCAAGAGGCCCGGTACACTATAAAGTAAACCAAGAGGCCCGGTACACTATAAAGTACACCAAGAGGCCCGGTACTCTATAAAGTAAACCAAGAGGCCCTGTACACTATAAAGTAAACCAAGAGGCACGGTACACTATAAAGTAAACCAAGAGGCCCAGTACACTATAAAGTAAACCAAGAGGCCCGGTACACTATAAAGTAAACCAAGAGGCCCAGTACAATATAAAGTAAACCAAGGGGTCCGGTACACTATAAAGTAAACCAAAGGACCCGGTACACTATAAAGTAAACCAAGGGGTCAAAGACACTATAAAGTAAACCAAGAGACTCGGTACACTATAAAGTAAACCAAGAGACTCGGTACACTATAAAGTAAACCAAGAGACTCGGTACACTATAAAGTAGACCAAGATACCTGGTACACTGTAAAGTAAACCAAGGGGCCCGGTACACTATAAAGTAAACCAAGAGACCCAGTACAATATACAAGTAAACCAAGAGACCCGGTACACTACAAGTAAACCAAGAGACCCGGTACGCTATAAAGTAAACCAAGAGACCTGGTACATTATACAAGTAAACCAATAGATCCTGTACGCTATAAAGTAAACCAAGATACCTGGTACATTATACAAGTAAACCAAGAGATCCGGTACACTATACAAGTAAACCAAGAAACCTGGTACACTATATATGTAAACCTAGAGTCCCTGTACACTATGCATGTAAAGCTAGAGACCCTGTACACTATACAAGTAAACTTAGAAGCCCTGTCCACTATACAAGTAAACCAAGAGGCCCTGTATACTATAAAGTAAATCAAGAGGCCCTCTTCACTATAGAAGTAAACCTAGAGGTCCGGTACACTATAAGATAAACTTAGAGGATTTGTCCACTAAAACGCAAACCAAGAGGTTGTATACACTGTACAAATAAACCAAGAGGTCCGGTATACCCTACAGGTAAACCAAGAAAGTCCGGTATGCTGTTCAGCTAAAATCTAAGATCCCTATATAGTGAATAAACTATTAAATACCGGTATACTGTAAATGTAAACTAATAAGCCTATGTAAACTTCACTCGTAACCAGGAAGGCCCCGTAAACTCTAGATATACCTGCAAACCCAATTATACGGTTCAGGTAAACCAAAAAGAACCCGTACACTAAAGGTAAACCAAAAAGACCTGGTATACTGAACAGATAAACCAAGGTCTGGTATACAGTACAAGGAAACCAAGAAGGAACGGTATACTTTACATGTACACCAAGGAAGCTCAGCATAGAGTGAAATTAAACCAAGGTCGGGTATACTGTTCAGGTTATCCAATAGGCTCGGTATACTGTACATTTAACGCATGAGGGCCGGTATCATGTATAGGTAAACCAATAGAGCTAGCATATTGAACAAGTAAACCCGGATGCACAGTATACTGTATAGGTAAACCAAAAGGCCCGGTTTACTGTACTTTTAAATTAATAAGCCTAGTTACGATGTAAAGATAAACCATGAAATCTAGGTATAATGATTAGGTAAACCAAGAAGGTTCCATATATTGAACAGGTAAACTAAGTTGAATAATATTCAGGTAAACCAGGACGCTCTGGTATACTGTACAAATAAATCAAGTTTTGGTATACCGTGCCTGTAAACCAAGAAGGCCTGGCATACTGGATAGGTAAAGCAAGAAGGCCCAGTATAATGTGCATGTGCACCAAATGTCCCGGTATAGTATACAAGTAAACTGAGGTCTGGTACACTGTACAGGTAAACCAAATAGGCCAGGTATACTATTCAGGCACCTCAAGAAGGCCCGGTATACTACACAGGTACACCAATATGGCCCGGTATACTGAGCGTAAACCTTCAACACTTAAACATAAAGAAAAGATTATTGGGTGTGAGTTGTGAAGCAACAGAGATCCTTGGCCCCACCCCATGGGGAAGGGTTCACGTGGAGTCCTACCCCATGGGCAGGGCCCCGGTGGACCCTACCCCATGGGCAGGGCCCCGGTGGACCCTACCCCATGGGCAGGGCCCCGGTGGACCCTACCCCATGGGCAGGGCCCCGGTGGACCCCACCCCATGGGCAAGGCCCCGGTGGACCCTACCCCATGGGCAGGGCCCCGGTGGACCCCATGGGCAGGGGCCCCGGTGGACCTCATGGGCAGGGCCCCGGTGGACCCTACCCCATGGGCAGGGCCCCGGTGGACCCTACCCCATGGGCAGGGCCCCGGTGGACCCCACCCCATGGGCAGGGCCCCGGTGGACCCTACCCCATGGGCAGGGCCTCGGTGGACCCTACCCCATGGGCAAGGCCCCGGTGGACCCCATGGGCAGGGCCCCGGTGGACCCCATGGGCAGGGCCCCGGTGGACCCCACCCCATGGGCAGGGCCCCGGTGGACCCCATGGGCAGGGCCCCGGTGGACCCCATGGGCAGGGCCCCGGTGGACCCCACCCCATGGGCAGGGCCCCGGTGGACCCCACCCCATGGGCAGGGCCCCGGTGGACCCCACCCCATGGGCAGGGCCCCGGTGGACTCACACTAGCCATAACCAAGTCCACCTCCTCTCATGTCATGTGAATCACAAACAAGGCCTCGCAACATGTATATGCAATGCACTAGGTACAGCCTTTGGGAGAGTAAGGATACCATATATATATATTGAGACAAGAGGGGCGGGCCACACACGAGCGAGCTGGGGGAAGGGGGGGTGTTAAGGGCGGGCAAACATGGGGACTGGCGGGGAAACTCACCCCCGTGGTCGCTGGCCCGGCTCTGTCTGCCTGCGTGCGCTGCTGCCTGCTCGATGATGTCGTTGAGAACCATCACGTCTGTCAAGACATCACCATATTAACGTCTGTCAAGACATCACCATATTAACGTCTGTCAAGACATCACCATATTAACGTCTATCAAGACATCACCATATTAACGTCTATCAAGACATCACCATATTAACGTCTGTCAAGACATCACCATATTAACGTCTGTCTAAACATCACCATATTAACGTCTGTCAAGACATCACCATATTAACGTCTGTCAAGACATCACCATATTAACGTCTGTCAAGACATCACCATATTAACGTCTGTCAAGACATCACCATATTAACGTCTGTCAAGACATCACCATATTAACGTCTGTCTAAACATCACCATATTAACGTCTGTCAAGACATCACCATATTAACGTCTGTCAAGACATCACCATATTAACGTCTGTCTAAACATCACCATATTAACGTCTGTCAAGACATCACCATATTAACGTCTGTCAAGACATCACCATATTAACGTCTGTCTAAACATCACCATATTAACGTCTGTCTAAACATCACCATATTAACGTCTGTCTAAACATCACCATATTAACGTCTGTCAAGACATCACCATATTAACGTCTGTCAAGACATCATTATATTAACACAAGCTTCACATCAAAATCTATATTATCAATTGTATTCCCTGGTGTAAAATTACAAATAAAATACATAGGTATGAATAGCAGACAGATACGAGAATGGACTTTTAAGTTTCAATAACACTGGGACTTTAAGTATCAGTGGCACTGGCAATATAAGTGTCAGTGCCACTGGGACTTTAAGTATCAGTGGCACTGGCAATATAAGTGTCAGTGCCACTGGGACTTTAAGTATCAGTGGCACTTGGAAAGCAAACATCAGTGTGTCACCAGCAGGGGTCAGAGCCAACGAATTAAACAGCTGTACTTCATCTATGGTGCCAGCCACACACAGGTTAAGCGCCCCTCGTGTCTGACCAGGAACACTGCAAGTATTACATTATAAACCGCTGGGGGGGTCCTCGACAAGCCGCAGGCTTCCTGTCCTCGTCACTGGCAACATCACCATGATCTGAGGCAGGAGTGAGACACCAGGAGGAGGAGGAGGAAGCAGTAGAGCTGAGCCTCACCTCTCATGTCAACAACGGTGTGTTTCTGGATGGGGTCTATGAAGGGGTTGGACTCCTGGTTCTTGAGCTTGAGCGCCAACACCTCGTCGGGATCCATCGACCCGTCCTGCAACGCCAGAAGCTCAGTCAATACACACGTCAAGAGGAGCCAAATGTGGTCATCAAACGTCGACGTCATGATAGTCGTGGGTCTAGTCTCCATCTCACTGACTTTGAGTAACTTTGCTGGCGTATATATATCATTAATACAGATTATACTGAATCAAACTCAATCAACTCTGAATCATAGTTACATATATTTTTGGCACAGCTATCCTCTTAGTTTTACAGACGAGACAAGTGCTTTGCAAAGGCTGAAAGGTCACTTGAATCTGGGTGAGGTTGCCGGTAGGTGGCTACAGTCCTTGGTCTTGTGTGCAAGTGGCTGTACTGTGAGTACATCACTGCCGGCCGTCTGCTTCAGGCAAGTACTTGCACAATGTACATTATCGTCCAGGGATAAATGCATGTCATTATACCAATCCCGATCCCTTAGATATCCTGAAGGCTGTCACTGAGAGTATATGACTATACATAATGCAGTATATAAATCCTTCAGAGCATCTAAGAGCTGTGCATAATAATCTTATTTGTTAAGAAGGCAACATTCAAATGCGTTCCTGCAGCGTTGGCGAAGACCTAATTTCAAAATGAGATTCACTACAGATACAATTACTGAACAAAAGTGACATTGCTAAACATAACGGGACCAATTGTGGGAAACATTTCTCTTGACATCAGCTTCTGAATATTAAAATAGATATTGATCGCCTACTTCGCCGACTTCTGCCTTGGCATTTACGCTACATGCTCTGACCATAGAAAATGGCTGGGTTCTTAAATTGGAAAGGCAGACTAAACTGGGAACCTGATGGTTGCGGCGTTCCGCTTGGAAATAGGAAAGCTCCACTGATAGAGATACATGTAATAAATATATATTTTATATATATATATATGTACATATATATCATGAATAATTTATATCTGAGAACTACTCTTTTCTGATGCCCGGCAACGTCTCGTGTTAAGAGGAGCATGTGAGCATTAGTGATATGGCGTGTCACAGGTAATGGTGAGGAAATTGCTCTAGAGAGAAAGGACTCATCAAGTCCCCAGTTACGGGTCCAGTGAGAACAAACAGGTGAGTGGTGCATTCTCATATACGGGTGAACGTCAAGGACAAACGCCTTCATACACAACCCACTCTCATTCAAGGCTCAGGTGAGGTATGGGTCACAAACAGTAAGGTGGGTTGGTGGTGCCTTACCTGGCCGCGTCAACATCCTCCATCTGTTTCCCCTCAAAACAATATAAAATAAAATACAAATAAGTCACACTGGCATTATTAACCACAGAGTACACTCATGCATCACCGCCCAGGCGGCACCAGGCGGCGCCCCTGCTAAGTGGGAAGCCCAGCGCCGCACCACCTCCCACAGCCTCGCCCGCACACCACTTCACAGACATAAGCCTCAGATCAATCACAATCTTTGTGGTTTTGTACAATTTGCGTATGAAGAGGAGAGGTCGGGAGGGTGGTGGGAGTGGGCGGGGGTGGTGGGTGAGGGAGTGACGGCTGTGGTGGTTGAGGGGGTGACGGCTGCGGGCTGTGGTGGGTGAGGGAGTGACGGCTGTGGTGGGTGATGGGGTGACGGCTGCGGGCTGTAGTGGGTGAAGGGGTGACGGCTGCGGGCTGTGGTGGGTGAGGGGGTGACGGCTGCGGGCTGTGGTGGGTGAGGGGGTGACGGCTGCGGGCTGTGGTGGGTGAGGGGGTGACGGCTGCGGGCTGTGGTGGGTGAGGGGGTGACGGCTGCGGGCTGTGGTGGGTGAGGGGGTGACGGCTGCGGGCTGTGGTGGGTGAGGGGGTGACGGCTGCGGGCTGTGGTGGGTGAGGGGGTGACGGCTGCGGGCTGTGGTGGGTGAGGGGGTGACGGCTGCGGGCTGTGGTGGGTGAGGGGGTGACGGCTGCGAGCTGTGGTGGGTGAGGGGGTGACGGCTGCGGGCTGTGGTGGGTGAGGGAGTGACGGCTGTGGTGGGTGAGGGTGACGGCTGCGGGCTGTGGTGGGTGAGGGGGTGACGGCTGCGGGCTGTGGTGGGTGAGGGGGTGACGGCTGCGGGCTGTGGTGGGTGAAGGGGTGACGGCTACAGGCTGTGGTGGGTGAAGGGGTGACGGCTGCGGGCTGTGGTGGGTGAGGGGGTGACGGCTGCGGGCTGTGGTGTGTGAAGGGGTGACGGCTGCGGGCTGTGGTGGGTGAGGGGGTGACGGCTGCGGGCTGTGGTGGGTGAGGGGGTGACGGCTGCGGGCTGTGGTGTGTGAAGGGGTGACGGCTGCGGGCTGTGGTGGGTGAGGGGGTGACGGCTGCGGGCTGTGGTGGGTGAGGGGGTGACGGCTGCGAGCTGTGGTGGGTGAGGGGGTGACGGCTGCGGGCTGTGGTGGGTGAGGGAGTGACGGCTGCGGGCTGTGGTGGGTGAGGGAGTGACGGCTGTGGTGGGTGAGGGGGTGACGGCTGCGGGCTGTGGTGGGTGAGGGGGTGACGGCTGCGGGCTGTGGTGGGTGAGGGGGTGACGGCTGCGGGCTGTGGTGGGTGAAGGGGTGACGGCTGCGGGCTGTGGTGGGTGAGGGGGTGACGGCTGCAGGCTGTGGTGGGTGAGGGGGTGACGGCTGCGGGCTGTGGTGGGTGAGGGGGTGACGGCTGCGGGCTGTGGTGGGTGAGGGGGTGACGGCTGCGGGCTGTGGTGGGTGAGGGGGTGAGGGCTGCGGGCTGTGGTGGGTGAGGGGGGTGGCGACAAGCTTGGCACCCACATGGTCAGCTGAGGCTCTGGGGAATATCATCGAGTCCAGCTGTTATCCTCTTATATAACCTTACTGTCACGCATCAACGGTCAGTGTCAGTCACATGTGAACGGTCAGTGTCCGTCACATGTGAACGGTCAGTGTCCGTCACATGTGAACGGTCAGTGTCCGTCACATGTGAACGGTCAGTGTCCGTCACATGTGAACGGTCAGTGTCCGTCACATGTGAACGGTCAGTGTCCGTCACATGTGAACGGTCAGTGTCCGTCACATGTGAACGGTCAGTGTCCGTCACATGTGAACGGTCAGTGTCCGTCACATGTGAACGGTCAGTGTCCGTCACATGTGAACGGTCAGTGTCCGTCACATGTGAACGGTCAGTGTCCGTCACATGTGAACGGTCAGTGTGAGGGGTCACTCGCAGCATTATATAACCGCACCAATATTTACAAATCGTTTCTAATTTGTTTTAGGCAAGAGTTTATCGTTCACAGACTTAATAGTAATCTTAACACTTTGAACAATCATGTGGTAGTGAACATTTCGTGTGTTCTGCAAGAACAATAACATACATGAGGCTTTATTTTCTCTCACTAATTTGCTCACATCTCCGATTGGTCGGGGCAGCAGTAGTGAGACTGTCACTTACATAGTACTTGGTAACAGGGTGGGTCCTGCCAGACTCTTGGTGCCAGCACTTGGCACACTAGCTTGACACCTGACTCAGTGCCTCAGCTGACCAGTGTGGCATTACAACAATGGCGGGTGCCTGGAAGAGGTGACTCAGGATAAATGACATGAGAGAGAAAATGACGATGAGGAATTGTCTGGGAAAGATGAGGGGCACATCACACTGGTCTTGGAGGAAGGTCGGGGTGAAGTATGAGCTGTGAGGAGCATGCCAGTCACTGTGAGGTAGGGGGAGGGAGGGGCACAGCTGAAGACATTCCACACGCACTGCTGGAGGAAGCCATGGGAGGGGAAGGGAGAGGAGGACAAGGGGGAGGAGGAAGTAGGGAGTCAGAGTATGAAGTCACACTCCAGGAGGAGGGAGCAGTTGCTGCCGTGTGGTGTGCTGACCCTCGTCAAGACCTTCAGCGCCCCCACCACCGTTACGGGCGGCGGCTGGCTGCCTCTCTGCCAGGGGGCCGGATTCATCAAATAGATACGCAAGTACTTACGAAACCTGTGCATCATTTCTCAATCTTTGGCGGCGTTGCTTGCATCTATTTAGCATTTTATGAGCTCCGAAGCACGACGAGGCTGTTAATAACAACTACAACAGTTCATGGAGCTGTTTCGGAGCTCGTAAGCTATTTGATAAATGCAAATAATGCCGATAAAGATTAAAGTTGTACAGGATCGTAAGTAGACGCGTAAATACTTGCCCAGGTTTGTTAAACGCCGTTAACACTTTTGTTGACTCATTTGTGATATAAAAAGATTATTGATTATATGTATTTGTGTAAATGATTGTATACATATATACATGTGTATGTAACTTTAACAATTGTATAACTAGCTTCACAAGATTGTTACTAGCTTAGGTACACGAACTCTGGGGTTCTCTTCCCGAACTTCTTATGTGCCTCTGTAACCACCACGGCATGGGTATGGGGTGCATAATAAAGAAATATATTGAATTAAATCTTAATCACTAGTTATGACTACGGAACGCGGCGTTGTGACTACGGAACGCGGCGTTGTGACTACGGAACGCGGCGTTGTGACTACGGAACGCGGCGTTGTGACTACGGAACGCGGCGTTGTGACTACGGAACGCGGCGTTGTGACTACGGAACGCGGCGTTGTGACTACGGAACGCGGCGTTGTGACTACGGAACGCGGCGTTGTGACTACGGAACGCGGCGTTGTGACTACAGAACGCAGCGTTGTGACTACGGAACGCGGCGTTGTGACTACGGAACGCAGCGTTGTGACTACGGAACGCGGCGTTGTGACTACGGAACGCGGCGTTGTGACTACAGAACGCAGCGTTGTGACTACAGAACGCGGCGTTGTGACTACGGAACGCGGCGTTGTGACTACGGAACGCGGCGTTGTGACTACAGAACGCAGCGTTGTGACTACGGAACGCGGCGTTGTGACTACGGAACGCGGCGTTGTGACTACGGAACGCAGCGTTGTGACTACAGAACGCAGCGTTGTGACTACAGAACGCAGCGTTGTGACTACAGAACGCAGCGATGTGACTACGGAACGCGGCGATGTGACTACGGAACGCGGCGATGTGACTACGGAACGCGGCGATGACTACAGAACATGGGGATGTAATAACAGAATATGGGGCTGAAAACATGCAACACGGGGTTGCGACTATAGAACACGGTATTGCGACTATGGAACACTGAGATGTGACACACGAAGCTGGCAGTGTTGCCAGTAGTGAGCTGTCCTGGGAGGGCGTTTGCTGGCTTGCAATAAGATGTCCTAGGAGGCAGTCTGTTGGTTTGCAATAAGGTGCCCTGGGAGGCCGTCTACTGGCTTGTAATAAGCTCTCCTGGGAGGCCGTCTGCTGGCTTGCAATGACCTGTCCTGGGCGGCCGTCTGCTGGATTGCAATAAGCTGCCCTGGGAGGCCGTCTGCTTGCTTGCAATAAGCTGCCCTGGGAGGGCGTTTGCTGGCTTGCATTAATCTGTCCTAATGGGAGGCCGTCTGCTGGCTTGCAATAAGTCCTGGGAGGTCGTCTTCTGGCTTGCAATAAGCTGTCCTGGGAGACCCTCTGCTGGCTTGCTATTAACTGACCTGGAAGGCCGTCTGCTGATCTGCAATAGGCTGTTCTGGGAGAATGTCTGCTGGCTTGCAATAAGCTGTCCTGAGAGGCCGTCTGCTGACCTGCAATAAGCTGTCTTGGGAAGTCGTCTGCTGACTTGCAATAAGCTGTCCTGGGAGACCGTCTGCTGGCTTGCAGTAAGATATCATGGGAAGCCGTCTGCTGGCTTGCAATAAGCTGTCCTTGGAAGCCGTCTGCTGGCTTGCAATAAGCTTTCCTGGAAAGCCGTCTGCTTGCTTGCAATAAGCTGCCCTGTGAGGCCCTTTGCAGGCTTGCAATAAGCTGCCCTGTGAGGCCCTTTGCAGGCTTGCAATATGCTGCCCTGTGAGGCCCTTTGCAGGCTTGCAATAAGCTGCCCTGTGAGGCCCTTTGCAGGCTTGCAATAAGCTGCCCTGTGAGGCCCTTTGCAGGCTTGCAATAAGCTGCCCTGTGAGGCCCTTTGCAGGCTTGCAATAAGCTGCCCTGTGAGGCCCTTTGCAGGCTTGCAATAAGCTGCCCTGTGAGGCCCTTTGCAGGCTTGCAATAATCTGTCCTAATGGGAGGCCGTCTGCTGGCTTGTTATACGTTGCCCTAGGAGGCAGTTTGCTGGCTTGCAATAAGATGCACTGGGAGGTCGTCTATTGGCTTGCAATAAGCTGTCCTGGGAGGCCGTCTGCTGACTTGCAATAAGCAATCCTCGGAGGCCGTTTGCTGGCTTGCAATAAGTTGCTCTGGGAGGCCGTCTGGTGGTGTTCAATAATCTTCTTTGCGAAGCCGTCTGCTGGCTTGTAATAAGCTGCACTGGGAGGCCGTCTGCTGGCTTGAAATAAGCTGTCATGGGAAGCCGTCTACCGGTTTGCAATAAGCTGTACTGGCAGGCCGTCTGCTTGCTTGCAATAAGCTCTCATGGGAGGCCGTCTGCTGGCTTGCAATAAGCTCTCCTGGGAGGCCGTCTGCTGGCTTGCAATAAGCTCTCCTGGGAGGCCGTCTGCTGGCTTCTAATAAGCTCTCATGGGAAGCCGTCTGCTGGTTTGCAATAAGCTGTCCTAATGGGAGGTCGTCTGCTGGCTTGCAATAAGCTATCCTGGTAGGCCGTCTGTAGGCTTGCAATAAGCTATCCTGGGAGGCCGTCTGCTGACTTGCAATACGTTGCCCTGGGAGGCTGTCTGCTTACTTGCAATAAGCTGCCCTGGGAGGCCGTCTCCTGGCTTGCAATAAGTTGCCCTGGGAGGCCGTCTGGTGGTCTGCAATTGTCTGCTTTGCGAGGCCGTCTGCTGGCTTGTAATAAACGGCACTGGGAGGCCGTCTGTTGGCTTGCAATAAGCTGTCATGGGAAGCCGTCTGATGGCTTGCAATAAGCTGTTCTAGGAGGCAGTCTCCTGGCTTGCAATAAGGTGCCCTGGGAGGCCGTCTGATGGCTTGCAATAAGCTGTCCTAGGAGGTCGTCTGCTGGCTAGCAATAAGCTGTCCTGGGAGGCTGTCCTGGGAGACCGTCTGCTGGCTAGCAATAAGCTGTCCTGGAAGACCGTCTGCTTGCTTGCAATAAGCGTCCCTGAGAGGCCGTTTGCTGGCTTGCAATAATCTGTCCTAGGAGGCCGTCTGCTGGCTTGCAATAAGCTGTCCTGGGAGACCGTCTGCTGGCTTGCAATAAGCTGCCCTGGGAGGCCGTCTGGTGGCTTGCAACAAGCTATCCTGGGAGACCGTCTGCTGGCTAGCAATAAGCTGCCCTGGGAGGCCGTCTGCTGGCTTGCAATAAGCTTCGACACTGTTATCTGTATGCAGATGGGAAGTCAGGCAAGACAATCATTGGTTCTTGAGTCCGTTACATATATACGAGTCTGGTGGTTTAGTCTCGTGTTTACTCCCACAAGCAAGTTCAGAACCCAAATATTTGGATATACTTCCCGCTGCTCATCGCACATCTCCTTAGAGACACGCGCAAATTATTTACATATTCATTACTTAGTTAATTTCGATATTAAACTTTTTACTTTGCTGGTTTACCAAGAGATACTAAAGTACTGCAAGAGCTGGTATACCAAGAGATACTGAAGTACCGCAGGAGCTGGTATACCAAGAGATACTGAAGTACCGCAGGAGCTGGTATACCAAGAGATACTAAAGTACTGCAAGAGCTGGTATACCAAGAGATACTGAAGTACCGCAGGAGCTGGTATACCAAGAGATACTGAAGTACCGCAGGAGCTGGTATACCAAGAGATACTGAAGTACCGCAAGAGCTGGTATACCCAGAGATACTAAAGTACCGCAAGAGCTGGTATACCAAGAGATACTAAAGTACCGCAAGAGCTGGTATACCAAGAGATACTGAAGTACCGCAGGAGCTGGTATACCAAGAGATACTGAAGTACCGCAGGAGCTGGTATACCAAGAGATACTAAAGTACCGCATGATTGAGTAGAGAACGTCTCGGACAAAGTTTTTGGAACATTCACGGTAACTGTAAGCTTTCATTGTAACTGTAAGCTTTCACTGTAATTGTAAGATTTCACGGCAATTGTAGGCTTTCGCATGACTGAGGGCAGCACACGTCTCCGACTGTAAGGGTGCAGTTGTGCTACACGTGGAGGAGCCTCGGACGAGTGACCTCGGTGTCCACAAGGAGAGAGAGAGAGAGAGAAAGAAAACGGGGGTTGGAGGAAGGGGAGACTGCAGGATAGGGGTGAGGAACTTAAGAGTAGGTGGTGGCGGATTCTGGAAGTGCGTGGACATTCTCTTGGTAGTGAGCCGGACCACAAAATAAAGAAGAGAGAGAGAGAGAGAAGAGTGGAGACGGTCAATCGGGCACACAGGAGTGAACTTACTACAACGTTTTCTTTTGATCTTGCTAGCGGAGTGCCTTGTACGGACTTGTGGAGGAAGAGAAAGCAGGCGGTTTAGTCTACCACTCATAACCCGTCGAGTTAACACTGGACTCCTCTTTTATCTTTTTGTCATTAAAGTAATGTATCGTGAATGTTCTTTTAAGAATATAATTGGGGGAGGAGGGACAAACATCTGTCCAGAAAAGCAGAAATTAAAAGTATGGAAGACTGAGCGAGTCCTGAACACAATGCAAAAAGGGTAAGTCTTACACAATCCTGGGAGTGTATCAACTTTATCTAACACAACACAGGACTCTGCTCTCTCAGAGAAATAACTAGTAATGAAAACATAGGTCTAGTTGCCTACTTACTGCATCTTTGTCGATATATTCAAGGTTGATATCTGGCCCAAATATTTCACGAATGATGTTATCAATGACCTCGTCTTCTTTCTTAGTGAGAGCTTCACCCTCCAGTTTGAGCGGAAGCATCTGCAGCATGTGCTTATTGTCCAGCTAGGGAGGGTTACAAAAGCAGACTTTAACAATGGGTATTGGTAGGAGGCCATTGTTATTGCTCTACTCTGTTCCCGTACTAAGTCTCTTCCTGGCATGAGAAGGTTACTAGCTCTACGTCTGTTCCTGGCATCATAGTATGGCTTAGTTAAGTGCCTGTCTGGTCCATTGGCTCACACAGGGAGACACGTGAGTCCGTCTCATCATTCCATACATTTGAGGGATACTGTCACATGTGCTCAATGGAAGATGAAGGTGGAAAAAGCTGTGATGCTGAAAAAGTACAATAATATTGGTGCTGAGGTAAGAGAGAGATGGTGTGAGAGAGAGAGAGAGGGAGAGAGAGAGAGAGTAAGCGTGCCAGAGGAATCATAAGAGATGATGTTGAGCGGAGGTGCGGATATGAGAAACCAACTAATGATGAGGGAGCTACTGTAGGTGAGGGAGGCTGTGGCCATCACTTAGCAGGGAACACTGGGCCAACACCAACAACTCTGCCACACCAAGCGGTCGGGGATGGGGAGGGGGACACAGGGGATAGACAAAGAGGGAGATGGACTGGTAAAGGGGTAGCAGCGGGTATGGGGGTCCACTACTCACACACTCGCCACTAAAAGTTACAATAATGACCTCTGGGACGAGGGAGGAGGCCATGTTGCGCGACCTTGACCGCAGCTGCGACTCTTTGGTGGTGGGAGGCTTGCCGTTGAGCAGGTCGCCGTGAGAGGTGTAGGAAATGCGGGAGGTGTGGGATGTGTAGGAGTTGTGTCGGGAGCCCAGGTTTGTATACACCGGCACGATGATGGCGCCATTCTCCTCGCTCATGGGTGTAACCGCCGCGGAGTCGTCGGCGTAGGGCAGGTGCTCTTGGGCGTCCAGGTACGTGGACAGCACCAGCGGCTTCTTGTCACCAAAGCGCCGGCCATTTGTGGTCCGCCAGGTGAACTGATGGCTACCTCGGGAGCTTCTCCGTATGTTAAATGGGGAGCCTGGCAGACTAATGCTCGCCTGTAATGAAGAAGACGGCGGCGCTGTGAGGCCGGCGGGGGCGGAGGGAGGACCCCGCCGGCCCCATAACACCTGCTGTTGCTGGGGATATCACAACCTGTGGGCCCACAACAGTGATCTACCGCGCCTACGCCAACACCTGTGTACCTGCCACACTGGCCACTATTCACCGGGAACAATAATGGTGGGGAATTGGTCAAGTATCCGCACGGGTGGGGCCGCCCTCCAGCGTCCAGTGGGGGGTAGTGAGAGGCGCTCATCACGCGACTTCTGCATCTAAAATTGTCTACAACTGTGTTAAAAAATTAGAGAAGCAGTGATTTAAGCAGGTGCAGGAGCGTAGGCAGGTGCGGTACATGTAGTGTGTGGTGGTGTTGAGCAGGAGGGAGGGGTCCTGGGCCCCGCCCACACCCGCCCACACCCACATCAAGCTGAGACACCGCCATGGGCACAAGACAAGAGTGGCCAGAGAGAAGCATGTTGAAGACGCATCCACATAGATTATATAGAAAGAAAGATCAGTTATGTTTAGCACATTACACAAGACAGACAAACAGGAAAGTTGTCTACATCCAATATATGGATCCAGACAGGACTACATGTTAGTTGATGTTAAGTGAGCAAGAGGAGTGATGGGGATAGCGACCCCCTGTGGAGACGTCGCGCACCTAATGGACCACACAGTGAGCTACGGCTATACAAGTATACACACCCATTAACCAAATCCTATACCTCTACGTCTACACCCCTATACAACATTCTTGGCCCTACATTTCCCTGCACTATGCTATCGCACACTCTAAACCACATTCTACACTCAGCTACTTCCTGGCGGCTCAACATTCCTAATTATACTTCATCTAATGGACCAGTCTATACTAAATCTACTTTTAAAACTTTTTTTGGCAAAAAATATCATTAAAATGTTGCTTGCATACTGAAGGGGGTGGCACTCTACCACTACACTACTAGAGTGAGGCGCACACACCTCGCCCTACATGCCATACTGTGCCTCACCACACGCAACACACCGTCAGTCTTCTACTCTAACATAACCAGTATCCCAAGTCCAGCTCCGTCAGGAAGCACGTACTCTGTCCACATTACCAAACTGGTAGACAACCACTCTGAAACCCTTTACTGACAGTCACCAAGTCACCTCCTGGCTCGCCACACCGCCAATCATCACTCTGGATCACTAAGGTCACCATCTGAATCACTAGATAGGCAGTCGCTTTTAAGCATTGAAATGAGGGAGTAGAACTTCCCGGGTAGCCAGGAGAATGAGAGAGAACTGTCAGCAAAACCAGTTTGGTAAGTGGGTGTTGCAGGTAGGGTGGCAGAGCTGGCCAGGACACACGCCAGGATACAAGCCAGGACACACGCCAAGACACAGGCCAGGACACACGCCAGACGCGCCTCGGGGCATGCCACTAACACTCATCATCTCGGAGTCTTCTGATCCAGTCAACAAAAATATCTCAAATTGACGTTTCTCCTTAGAGTGAAGGAGGACCAGGACCCAGAAGACTTCGATGCAGTAACAGCGTAAAATATAATGAGCTCAAACTGCACTAATTTTTATGGAGGGGGAGGGGGAGGGGGAGGGGGCATAGACTAAAGTACACCACCAGGAAAAATTGACGATAAAGTAAACTTAAATACCTTTAAAAGCTGAGGGATAGGAAGGGGGTGGGGGAGGGTGAACTACACGCAATGTAATCTTGCACAAAGTATCACAGGGCAGGAGCGGAATCACCACTGTACAACATTGACTAATAACACAACATGATTACAAACACTACTTGAGGGCACTGTTAGAAGAGATGTCACAATATAACATTTACTGCAACAGGAGAGATGAAAATGCATTACAGAAGAAGACATGAGGGAGGAGAGACATCCACCTGGCGGGAGGCATGCACGGCGCAGGCGCAGTAAGCCGCCTAACCTTCGTCAGGAGGTACAGGGGCGCGATACTTACCCCTCACCATCACCACCATATAGTCCAGTTACCCCTCACCATCACCATATAGTCCAGTTACCCCTCACCATCACCATATAGTCCAGTTACCCCTCACCATCACTCACTAAGCTCTCTCATCTCATTTTTCTCTTGCAATGTATCTTTATCATTTATCAATTCTGATAGAAATTACCTACTTAAAATTATCTGCTAGATTAAGGACCTGCCCGAAACGCTGCGCGTACTAGTGGCTTTACAAGAATGTAAATACTGTACTATCCAATGTATTCTCACAAACCCAATGTACCTTCTTGTATATATATAAATAAAATAAATAAAATAAAATCATCATATAGTCCAGTTACCCCTCAACTCTACTTGAAAACATTTAAAGCGACAAATGTTCGCCAGTTCTTTTTTGTTTATAATGTTAACAGATATAAGTGAGCTTACATTGCATTAGAAATGCAAAAAATAGTTTTCTCTTATTCTATTCCTATTTTAACTACTTTTCCGTTGTTCTAGTTCTATTTGTAACTACTTCTCCACACTTCTATTCCTAATGAATTAGTTTCCTCGTGTTCTATAAATATTTCAGCTGTATTCCATTTGTTCTATTTCTATTTAATGAACTTTTCCGTAGTTCTATTTTTATTTAAAAAAATTTTCCGTGGTATTATTCCTATTTTAACTACTTTCCGTTCATATATTCCTATTTTCACTATTCTTCGTTCTTATATTCCTATATTAACTACTTTAGTTATACATCAGAGAGCATTTCGGAAACTAGATGACACCGTATAAACATGGTTTCTTTATTATAGAAAAGGTATACTGTACTGATCTGCAAGGCTTTAGCTGCAAAGTTGCAATAAGTCCCAAAAATAGTGTTGAGGCTGTTTGCCCGTAGGCCTTTTCAAGCAAGAGGTCCACGGGGATCCCTCCACCCCGCCTACCAAGAGGTCCACGGGGATCCCTACACCCCGCCTACCAAGAGGTCCACGGGGATCCCTACACCCCGCCTACCAAGAGGTCCACGGGGATCCCTCCACCCCGCCTACCAAGAGGTCCACGGGGAGCCCTACACCCCGCCTACCAAGAGGTCCACGGGGATCCCTACACCCCGCCTACCAAGAGGTCCACGGGGAGCCCTACACCCCGCCTACCAAGAGGTCCACGGGGATCCCTACACCCCGCCTACCAAGAGGTCCACGGGGATGCCTACACCCCGCCTACCAAGAGGTCCACGGGGAGCCCTCCACCCCGCCTACCAAGAGGTCCACGGGGATCCCTACACCCCGCCTACCAAGAGGTCCACGGGGATCCCTACACCCCGCCTACCAAGAGGTCCACGGGGATCCCTCCACCCCGCCTACCAAGAGGTCCACGGGGATCCCTACACCCCGCCTACCAAGAGGTCCACGGGGATCCCTACACCCCGCCTACCAAGAGGTCCACGGGGATCCCTACACCCCGCCTACCAAGAGGTCCACGGGGATCCCTCCACCCCGCCTACCAAGAGGTCCACGGGGATCCCTACACCCCGCCTACCAAGAGGTCCACGGGGAGCCCTCCACCCCGCCTACCAAGAGGTCCACGGGGATCCCTACACCCCGCCTACCAAGAGGTCCACGGGGATCCCTACACCCCGCCTACCAAGAGGTCCACGGGGATCCCTCCACCCCGCCTACCAAGAGGTCCACGGGGATCCCTACACCCCGCCTACCAAGAGGTCCACGGGGAGCCCTCCACCCCGCCTACCAAGAGGTCCACGGGGATCCCTCCACCCCGCCTACCAAGAGGTCCACGGGGAGCCCTACACCCCGCCTACCAAGAGGTCCACGGGGATCCCTCCACCCCGCCTACCAAGAGGTCCACGGGGATCCCTCCACCCCGCCTACCAAGAGGTCCACGGGGAGCCCTACACCCCGCCTACCAAGAGGTCCACGGGGATCCCTCCACCCCGCCTACCAAGAGGTCCACGGGGATCCCTCCACCCCGCCTACCAAGAGGTCCACGGGGATCCCTACACCCCGCCTACCAAGAGGTGCACGGGGATCCCTACACCCCGCCTACCAAGAGGTCCACGGGGAGCCCTCCACCCCGCCTACCAAGAGGTCCACGGGGATCCCTCCACCCCGCCTACCAAGAGGTCCACGGGGATCCCTCCACCCCGCCTACCAAGAGGTCCACGGGGATCCCTACACCCCGCCTACCAAGAGGTGCATGGGGATCCCTACACCCCGCCTACCAAGAGGTGCACGGGGATCCCTACACCCCGCCTACCAAGAGGTCCACGGGGAGCCCTCCACCCCGCCTACCAAGAGGTCCACGGGGATCCCTACACCCCGCCTACCAAGAGGTGCACGGGGATCCCTACACCCCGCCTACCAAGAGGTCCACGGGGAGCCCTCCACCCCGCCTACCAAGAGGTCCACGGGGATCCCTACACCCCGCCTACCAAGAGGTGCATGGGGATCCCTACACCCCGCCTACCAAGAGGTGCACGGGGATCCCTACACCCCGCCTACCAAGAGGTCCACGGGGAGCCCTCCACCCCGCCTACCAAGAGGTCCACGGGGAGCCCTACACCCCGCCTACCAAGAGGTCCACGGGGAGCCCTACACCCCGCCTACCAAGAGGTCCACGGGGAGCCCTACACCCCGCCTACCAAGAGGTCCACGGGGAGCCCTACACCCCGCCTACCAAGAGGTGCACTGGGAGCCCTCCACCCCGCCTACCAAGAGGTCCAAGGGGAGCCCTACACCCCGCCTACCAAGAGGTCCACGGGGAGCCCTACACCCCGCCTACCAAGAGGTGCACTGGGAGCCCTCCACCCCGCCTACCAAGAGGTCCAAGGGGAGCCCTCCACCCCGCCTACCAAGAGGTCCACGGGGAGCCCTACACCCCGCCTACCAAGAGGTCCAAGGGGAGCCCTACACCCCGCCTACCAAGAGGTGCACTGGGAGCCCTCCACCCCGCCTACCAAGAGGTCCAAGGGGAGCCCTACACCCCGCCTACCAAGAGGTCCACGGGGAGCCCTACACCCCGCCTACCAAGAGGTGCACTGGGAGCCCTCCACCCCGCCTACCAAGAGGTCCACGGGGAGCCCTACACCCCGCCTACCAAGAGGTGCACTGGGAGCCCTCCACCCCGCCTACCAAGAGGTCCAAGGGGAGCCCTACACCCCGCCTACCAAGAGGTCCACGGGGAGCCCTACACCCCGCCTACCAAGAGGTGCACTGGGAGCCCTCCACCCCGCCTACCAAGAGGTCCAAGGGGAGCCCTCCACCCCGCCTACCAAGAGGTGCACTGGGAGCCCTCCACCCCGCCTACCAAGAGGTCCAAGGGGAGCCCTCCACCCCGCCTACCAAGAGGTCCAAGGGGAGCCCTACACCCCGCCTACCAAGAGGTCCAAGGGGAGCCCTCCACCCCGCCTACCAAGAGGTCCAAGGGGAGCCCTACACCCCGCCTACCAAGAGGTCCAAGGGGAGCCCTCCACCCCGCCTACCAAGAGGTCCAAGGGGAGCCCTCCACCCCGCCTACCAAGAGGTCCAAGGGGAGCCCTACACCCCGCCTACCAAGAGGTCCAAGGGGAGCCCTCCACCCCGCCTACCAAGAGGTCCAAGGGGAGCCCTACACCCCGCCTACCAAGAGGTCCAAGGGGAGCCCTACACCCCGCCTACCAAGAGGTCCAAGGGGAGCCCTCCACCCCGCCTACCAAGAGGTCCAAGGGGAGCCCTACACCCCGCCTACCAAGAGGTCCAAGGGGAGCCCTCCACCCCGCCTACCAAGAGGTCCAAGGGGAGCCCTACACCCCGCCTACCAAGAGGTCCAAGGGGAGCCCTACACCCCGCCTACCAAGAGGTCCAAGGGGAGCCCTACACCCCGCCTACCAAGAGGTCCACGGGGAGCCCTACACCCCGCCTGGTAAGCTGCAAGACCTGACCGTAGCCTCTCTTCTATTTTACCTTTATTTTCTACACGAACGAAAAGCAGTTGACATGTAGCAGAGTCGGACTGGACTTACACCTAGAGGCACACACACACACCCGCCGACACACAAACACACGCCGACACACACCCACCCGCCGACACTCACACACCTGCACACACACACACCCGCAGACATACATATACCCTAGGATTGCCAGGAGAGGTTAACTTAGGTCTTATATTTGTGTGTCGGTTAAATAAAAAAATTGCTTCCGGTTTTTCCAAATTCCACACTAGAGAAGTAAAGAGTGTGGGGGAGCATCAGCACATGCTGGTGGTACCTCCCGCCCAACAGTTACTGCCAGTACTGCCATCCTGGTAGCTGTGATACACAGACTGGCAGAGGACACAACATTCTGGGGGGTGGAGATGTGGCAGCTGTCACGAGTACAACATATTCACCCACACATCTGTAGGCTCAGGAAACAAGACCTTTAGGGAGGGGGGGGGGGCTGATACATGTAGGTTTAAATACTGATTAATTTAAGAGTGGGCACATGTACCCTCTACGACAGATTGCTTAAGTAAATGACACATCTAAGAACAACCACACATGTTACACGTCGACATGAGCCCTCAGGGAATAATGAATTATGCGGTGAATACTTAACTTTTTGAGAAATAAATATATATATATATATATATATATATATATATATATATATATATATATATATATATATATATATATATATATATATATATATATATATATATAGGGGGTGAAAGGAGTGAGTTTCAAGACATTAGAGGGATGGCCGCCGCTATATGGGAGAGGTCAGTCAGTCTCCCTGGTATAGTGGACATCTCACACACGCTCCGGTGGTTCTGTGGTGCGCGCTAACGATGGGTCACGGGGTAATTACTATACCTGCATGGGGAGAGATCTACGCACTCACGAACGTACGCGCGCACACACACATACAAAAACACACACACACATACACAGTGACAGTTGAGAGGCGGGACCAAAGAGCCGAGGCTCAACCCCCGCAAGCACAACTAGGTGAGTACACACACACACACACACACACACACACACACACACACACACACACACGCTCATAATTTCGCACTGTCGCAAAAGTATATCTGAAAAATATTATTGAAGCAATCGTATACAAATACACTTAACACACACCGTCTCTGAAAAAAATTTGATAACAAAAAATATATTATAATGTATAAATGATGTGATTAAATGGGTGAATGTGTCTCTTCAACACCTGTGGAGAGTATTCTGCTGTGAAACATCGTCACTCAAAGATGGTGAATCTTCACTCAAAATGTATGAGTGCATGAAAAAAACACGACAAAGGTTCGAGTACATAAGAAAAAAGATAGAAATGATAAAATGCCACTCAAAAAACTTTTCCAAAATCAGTAAAAAAAAAAATCACTCATGAAAATTTTACGCAAATTAACGAACATTTGACTCATATATATATATATATATATATATATATATATATATATATATATATATATATATATATATATATATATATATATATATATATCTTGTTTAAGGGGAACATAGAGGTATGGGAACTCATAAAATACAGAATTTGAAATGTAAAAGTTCTGGAGAAGACTGTGGCACATATTGATCACGTCATATAAGCGTCTGTCTACACTACCAGAACCAAAACAAACGCAAACATGTCCATTAAAGTTATAACCGTTTGATACGGGAAAACGGAAATGAACCTGGTTTGAGAGAGAGAGAGAGAGAGAGAGAGAGAGAGAGAGAGAGAGAGAGAGAGAGGAGAGAGAGAGAGAGAGAGAGAGAGAGAGAGAGAGAGAGAGAGAGAGAGAGGGAGAGCTAGAGAGAGAGGGAGAGCAAGAGAGAGAGGGAGAGCAAGAGAGAGAGGGAGAGCAAGAGAGGGAGGGGGAGAGAGAGAGAGAGAGAGAGAGAGAGAGAGAGAGAGAGAGAGAGAGAGAGAGAGAGAGAGAGAGAGAGAGAGAGAGAGAGAGAGAGAGAGAGAGGAGGGAGGATATTGGAACACTTAACGTAAGAACAACAGGTAGGAACTAGCACTGTGGATACTCACGGTGCTGTGATGCCCAGGTCCTCCGCCTTGTCCCCTGCGTCTAGCCAACCAGCCGGTCAGTTAAGTAGCCACTAGCCAGCCACTAGCCGGCCAGCCAGCCAGCCAGCCAGCCAGCCAGCCAGCCAGCCAGCCAGCTAGCTAGCCACCCACTCCATTATAATCAGTACGGCTATGCCCTAGCTCAACACCCTGGATATAAACAACACTGTCACCACTTAATAGCAACCATCCAACACAATATTGTATTAGTCTTGTTTTCTTAATCACTTAAGCTTCCTTAATTGCCCGGGTTCAACAGTTTGTGTATTGGGGCTTTTGTTGACAAATGGTAATTATGGAACAGTATTGCCAAGAAGACATTCTCTTATTAACTCAAGACTTCTCAACCACATTGGCAAGGTTGGAATTGGGTGACCCTTGACGATGATAGTTGAAGATGGTGGTAGACGATGGTGGTTGACGATGGTGGTAGACGATGGTGGTAGACGATTGTGGTTGACAATGGTGGTAGACGATGGTGGTTGATTGGCGAAGTTGGTGTTGAAGGTTGTAAGATTTGACCAATAACAGCTTATATCATAGGCAATACTTTACATAAACATACATGTTTATTATTGTTTGCCATACATGTATTGTATAACATACATTTTATATGGAGATTACATTATTAAATTAATACGTTCGTCCGCTTGACGAGTATATGTGGAGTGATGCAGTTGTGTGTGTTCATGGTGTGGGTGTTGTGGTGTAGTGTTGGTGTTGTGGTAGTGTGTGGGTGTTGTGGTAGAGTGTTGGTGTTGTGGTAGAGTGTTGGTGTTGTGGTGTAGTGTTGGTGTTGTGGTGTAGTGTTGGTGTTGTGGTGTAGTGTGGGTGTTGTGGTGTAGTGTGGGTGTTGTGGTGTAGTGTGGGTGTTGTGGTAGAGTGTGGGTGTTGTGGTGTAGTGTGGGTGTTGTGGTAGAGTGTGGGTGTTGTGGTAGAGTGTGGGTGTTGAGTGTAGTGTTGGTGTTGTGGTGTAGTGTTGGTGTTGTGGTGTAGTGTGGGTGTTGTGGTGTAGTGTGGGTGTTGTGGTGTAGTGTTGGTGTTGTGGTGTAGTGTGGGTGTTGTGGTGTAGTGTTGGTGTTGTGGTAGAGTGTGGGTGTTGTGGTGTAGTGTGGGTGTTGTGGTGTAGTGTGGGTGTTGTGGTAGAGTGTGGGTGTTGTGGTGTAGTGTGGGTGTTGTGGTGTAGTGTTGGTGTTGTGGTGTAGTGTGGGTGTTGTGGTGTAGTGTGGGTGTTGTGGTAGAGTGTGGGTGTTGTGGTGTAGTGTGGGTGTTGTGGTAGAGTGTGGGTGTTGTGGTGTAGTGTGGGTGTTGTGGTAGAGTGTGGGTGTTGTGGTGTAGTGTGGGTGTTGTGGTAGAGTGTGGGTGTTGTGGTGTAGTGTTGGTGTTGTGGTAGAGTGTGGATGTTGTGGGTGTTGTGGTACAGTGTTGGTGTTGTGGTAGTGTTGTTCATGGTGTGGGTGTTGTAGTAGTGTTGTTCATGGTGTGGGTGTTGTGGTAGTGTTGTTCATGGTGTGGGTGTTGTGGTAGTGTTGTTCATGGTGTGGGTGTTGTGGTAGTGTTGTTCATGGTGTGGGTGTTGTGGTAGTGTTGTTCATGGTGTGGGTGTTGTGGTAGTGTTGTTCATGGTGTGGGTGTTGTGGTAGTGTTGTTCATGGTGTGGGTGTTGTGGTACAGTGTTCATGGTGTGGGTGTTGTGGTAGAGTGTTGGTGTTGTGGTACAGTGTTCATGGTGTGGGTGTTGTGGTACAGTGTTCATGGTGTGGGTGTTGTGGTACAGTGTTCATGGTGTGGGTGTTGTGGTACAGTGTTCATGGTGTGGGTGTTGTGGTAGAGAGTGGGTGTTGTGGTACAGTGTTGGTGGTGTGGGTGTTGTGGGACAGTGTTCATGGTGTGGGTGTTGTGGTACAGTGTTGGTGGGTTGGGTGTTGTGGTACAGTGTTGGTGGGTTGGGTGTTGTGGTACAGTGTTGGTGGTGTGGGTGTTGTGGGACAGTGTTCATGGTGTGGGTGTTGTGGTACAGTGTTGGTGGGTTGGGTGTTGTGGTACAGTGTTGGTGGGTTGGGTGTTGTGGTACAGTGTTGGTGGTGTGGGTGTTGTGGTACAGTGTTGGTGGTGTGGGTGTTGTGGTACAGTGTTGGTGGTGTGGGTGTTGTGGTACAGTGTTGGTGGTGTGGGTGTTGTGGTACAGTGTTGGTGGTAGGGTACAGTGTGAGTGTTGTGGAACAGTGTTGGTGTTGTGGTACAGTGTGGGTGTTGTGGTACAGTGTGGGTGTTGTGGTACAGTGTGGGTGTTGTGGTACAGTGTTGGTGGGTGTTGTGGTACAGTGTGGGTGTTGTGGTACAGTGTTGGTGGGTGTTGTGGTACAGTGTGGGTGTTGTGGTACAGTGTGGGTGTTGTGGTACAGTGTTGGTGGTTGTGGTACAGTGTGAGTGTTGTGGTACAGGTGTGGGTGTTGTGGTACAGTGTGGGTGTTGTGGTACAGTGTGGGTGTTGTGGTACAGTGTGGGTGTTGTGGTACAGTGTTGGTGGGTGTTGTGGTACAGTGTGGGTGTTGTGGTACAGTGTTGGTGGGTGTTGTGGTACAGTGTGGGTGTTGTGGTACAGTGTGGGTGTTGTGGTACAGTGTTGGTGTTGTGGTACAGTGGTGAGTGTTGTGGTACAGTGTGGGTGTTGTGGTACAGTGTGGGTGTTGTGGGTACAGTGTTGGTGTTGTGGTACAGTGTGGGTGTTGTGGTACAGTGGTGGGTGTTGTGGTACAGTGTGGTGTTGTGGTACAGTGTTGGTGTTGTGGTACAGTGTGGGGTGTTGTGGTACAGTGTGGGTGTTGTGGTACAGTGTGGGGTGTTGTGGTATCAGTGTGGGTGTTGTGGTACAGTGTGGGTGTTGTGGTACAGTGTTGGTGTTGTGGTACAGTGTGGGTGTTGTGGTACAGTGTGGGTGTTGTGGTACAGTGTGGGTGTTGTGGTACAGTGTGGGTGTTGTGGTACAGTGTGGGTGTTGTGGTACAGTGTGGGTGTTGTGGTACAGTGTGGGTGTTGTGGTACAGTGTGGGTGTTGTGGTACAGTGTGGGTGTTGTGGTACAGTGTGGGTGTTGTGGTACAGTGTGGGTGTTGTGGTACAGTGTGGGTGTTGTGGTACAGTGTGGGGTGGTGGGGGGTGGTACAGTGTGGGTGTTGTGTACAGTGTGGTGTTGTGGTACAGTGTTGGTGTTGTGGTACAGTGTGGGTGTTGTGGTACAGTGTGGGTGTTGTGGTACAGTGTGGGTGTTGTGGTAACAGTGTGGGTGTTGTGGTACAGTGTGGTGTTGTGGTACAGTGTGGGTGTTGTGGTACAGTGTGGGTGTTGTGGTACAGTGTGGGTGTTGTGGTACAGTGTTGGTGTTGTGGTACAGTGTGGGTGTTGTGGTACAGTGTGGGTGTTGTGGTACAGTGTGGTGTTGTGGTACAGTGTGGTGTTGTGGTACAGTGTGGTGTTGTGGTACAGTGTTGGTGGGTGTTGTGGTACAGTGTGGGTGTTGTGGTACAGTGTTGGTGTTGTGGTACAGTGTGGTGTTGTGGTACAGTGTTGGTGTTGTGGTACAGTGTGGTGTTGTGGTACAGTGTGGTGTTGTGGTACAGTGTGGGTGTTGTGGTACAGTGTGGGTGTTGTGGTACAGTGTGGTGTTGTGGTACAGTGTGGGTGTTGTGGTACAGTGTGGGTGTTGTGGTACAGTGTGGTGTTGTGGTACAGTGTGGGTGTTGTGGTACAGTGTGGTGTTGTGGTACAGTGTGGGTGTTGTGGTACAGTGTGGGTGTTGTGGTACAGTGTGGTGTTGTGGTACAGTGTGGGTGTTGTGGTACAGTGTGGGTGTTGTGGTACAGTGTGGTGTTGTGGTACAGTGTGGTGGGTGTTGTGGTACAGTGTGGGTGTTGTGGTACAGTTGGTGGGTGTTGGTACAGTGTGGTGTTGTGGTACAGTGTGGGTGTTGTGGTACAGTGTGGGTGTTGTGGTACAGTGTGGGTGTTGTGGTACAGTGTGGGTGTTGTGGTACAGTGTTGGTGTTGTGGTACAGTGTGGTGTTGTGGTACAGTGTGGGTGTTGTGGTACAGTGTGTGGTGTTGTGGTACAGTGTGGGTGTTGTGGTACAGTGTGGTGTTGTGGTACAGTGTGGTGTTGTGGTACAGTGTGGTGTTGTGGTACAGTGTGGTGTTGTGGTACAGTGTGTGGGTGTTGTGGTACAGTGTTGGTGTTGTGGTACAGTGTTGGTGGGTGTTGTGGTACAGTGTGGGTGTTGTGGTACAGTGTGGTGTTGTGGTACAGTGTGGTGGGTGTTGTGGTACAGTGTGTGGGTGTTGTGGTACAGTGTTGTGGGTGTTGTGGTACAGTGTGGTGTTGTGGTACAGTGTGGGTGTTGTGGTACAGTTGTGGGTGTTGTGGTACAGTGTGGGTGTTGTGGTACAGTGTGGTGGGTGTTGTGGTACAGTGTGGGTGTTGTGGTACAGTGTGGGTGTTGTGGTACAGTGTGGGTGTTGTGGTACAGTGTGGTGTGTGGTACAGTGTGGGTGTTGTGGTACAGTGGGGTGTTGTGGTACAGTGTGGTGTTGTGGTACAGTGTGGTGGGTGTTGTGGTACAGTGTGGTGGGTGTGGTACAGTGTGGGTGTTGGTACAGTGTGGGTGTTGTGGTACAGTGTGGGTGTTGTGGTACAGTGTGGGTGTTGGGTACAGTGTGGGTGTTGTGGTACAGTGTGGGTGTTGTGGTACAGTGTGGTGTGTTGGTACAGTGTGGGTGTGTGGTACAGTGTGGGTGTTGTGGTACAGTGTGGGTGTGGTACAGTGTGGGTGTTGTGGTACAGTGGTGGGTGTTGTGGTACAGTGTGGGTGTTGTGGTACAGTGTGGGTGTTGTGGTACAGTGGTGTTGTGGTACAGTGTGGTGTTGTGGTACAGTGTGGTGGGTGTTGTGGTACAGTGTGGGTGTTGTGGTACAGTGTGTGGTGTTGTGGTACAGTGTGGGTGTTGTGGTACAGTGTGGGTGTTGTGGTACAGTGGGGTGTTGTGGTACAGTGTGGGTGTTGTGGTACAGTGTGGGTGTTGTGGTACAGTGTGGTGTTGTGGTACAGTGTGGGTGTTGTGGTACAGTGTGGGTGTTGTGGTACAGTGTGGGTGTTGTGGTACAGTGTGGGTGTTGTGGTACAGTGTGGTGTTGTGGTACAGTGTGGTGTTGTGGTACAGTGTGGGTGTTGTGGTACAGTGTGGTGTTGTGGTACAGTGTGGGTGTTGTGGTACAGTGTGGGTGTTGTGGTACAGTGTGGGTGTTGTGGTACAGTGTGGGTGTTGTGGTACAGTGTGGTGTTGTGGTACAGTGTGGTGTTGTGGTACAGTGTGGTGTTGTGGTACAGTGTGGTGTTGTGGTACAGTGTGGGTGTTGTGGTACAGTGTGGGTGTTGTGGTACAGTGTGGTGTTGTGGTACAGTGTGGTGTTGTGGTACAGTGTGGGTGTTGTGGTACAGTGTGGGTGTTGTGGTACAGTGGGTGTTGTGGTACAGTGTGGTGTTGTGGTACAGTGTGGTGTTGTGGTACAGTGTGGTGTTGTGGTACAGTGTGGGTGTTGTGGTACAGTGTGGGTGTTGTGGTACAGTGTGGGTGTTGTGGTACAGTGTGGTGTTGTGGTACAGTGTGAGTGTTGTGGTACAGTTGGGGTGTTGGTACAGTGTGGTGTTGTGGTACAGTGTGGTGGGTGTTGTGGTACAGTGTGGTGTTGTGGTACAGTGTGGGTGTTGTGGTACAGTGTGGTGTTGTGGTACAGTGTGGGTGTTGTGGTACAGTGTGGTGTTGTGGTACAGTTGGGTGTTGTGGTACAGTGTGGTGTTGTGGTACAGTGTGGGTGTTGTGGTACAGTGTGGTGTTGTGGTACAGTGTGGGTGTTGTGGTACAGTGTGGGTGTTGTGGTACAGTGTGGTGTTGTGGTACAGTGTGGGTGTTGTGGTACAGTGTGGGTGTTGTGGTACAGTGTGGTGTTGTGGTACAGTGTGGTGTTGTGGTACAGTGTGGGTGTTGTGGTACAGTGTGGTGTGTTGTGGTACAGTGTGGGTGTTGTGGTACAGTGTGGGTGTTGTGGTACAGTGTGGTGTTGTGGTACAGTGTTGGTGTTGTGGTACAGTGTGGGTGTTGTGGTACAGTTGGTGTTGTGGTACAGTGTTGGTGGGTGTTGTGGTACAGTGTGGGTGTTGTGGTACAGTGTGGGTGTTGTGGTACAGTGTTGGTGGGTGTTGTGGTACAGTGTGGGGTGTGTGGTACAGTGGGTGTTGGTACAGTGTGGTGTTGTGGTACAGTGTGGTGTTGTGGTACAGTGTGGGTGTTGTGGTACAGTGTTGGTGGGTGTTGTGGTACAGTGTGGTGTTGTGGTACAGTGTGGGTGTTGTGGTACAGTGTGGGTGTTGTGGTACAGTGTGGTGGGTGTTGTGGTACAGTGTGGGTGTTGTGGTACAGTGTGGTGTTGTGGTACAGTGGGTGTTGTGGTACAGTTGTGGGTGTTGTGGTACAGTGTGGTGTTGTGGTACAGTGTGGTGGGTGTTGTGGTACAGTGTGGTGTTGTGGTACAGTGTTGGTGTTGTGGTACAGTGTGGGTGTTGTGGTACAGTGTGGGTGTTGTGGTACAGTGTGGGTGTGTGTGGTACAGTGTGGGTGTTGTGGTACAGTGTGGGTGTTGTGGTACAGTGTGTGGGTGTTGTGGTACAGTGTTGGTGTTGTGGTACAGTGTGGGTGTTGTGGTACAGTGTGGGTGTTGTGGTACAGTGTTGGTGGGTGTTGTGGTACAGTGTGGGTGTTGTGGTACAGTGTGGGTGTTGTGGTACAGTGTTGGTGGGTGTTGTGGTACAGTGTGGGTGTTGTGGTACAGTGTGGTGTTGTGGTACAGTGTGGGTGTTGTGGTACAGTGTGGTGTTGTGGTACAGTGTGGGTGTTGTGGTACAGTGTTGGTGGGTGTTGTGGTACAGTGTGGGTGTTGTGGTACAGTGTTGGTGGGTGTTGTGGTACAGTGTGGGTGTTGTGGTACAGTGTTGGTGTTGTGGTACAGTGTGAGTGTTGTGGTACAGTGTGGTGTTGTGGTACAGTGTGGTGTTGTGGTACAGTGTGGGTGTTGTGGTACAGTGTGGTGTTGTGGTACAGTGTTGGGTGTTGTGGTACAGTGTGGTGTTGTGGTACAGTGTGGTGTTGTGGTACAGTGTGGTGTTGTGGTACAGTGTGGGTGTTGTGGTACAGTGTGGGTGTTGTGGTACAGTGTGGGTGTTGTGGTACAGTGTGGTGTTGTGGTACAGTGTTGGTGTTGTGGTACAGTGTGGTGTTGTGGTACAGTGTGGTGTTGTGGTACAGTGTGGGGGTGTGTGGTACAGTGTGGGTGGTGAAGTGTACAGTGTGAGGGTGTTGTGGTAGCAGTTGGTGGGTGTTGTGGTACAGTGTGGGTGTTGGGGTAGCAGTGTTGTGGGTGTGGTGGTAGCAGTGTGGGTGTTGTGGTACAGTGGTGAGTGTTGTGTGATACAGTGGGAGGTTGTGTACAGTGTGGGTTGTAGGTACATGTGTGTGGTGTGTGGTACAGTGTTGGTGGGTGTTGTGGTAGCAGTGTGGGTGTTGTGGTAGGCAGTGTGGGTGTTGTGGTACAGTGTGGGTGTTGTGGTATACAGTATGTGAGTGTGTGTCCCAGTGTGGTGTGTGGTACAGTGGGAGTGTTGTGGCTACAGGGTGATTGTTGTGGTAGCAGTGTGGGATGTTGTGGTACAGTGTGGGTGGTTGTGGTACAGTGTTGGTGTTGTTCGTACAGTGTGGTGTTGTGGTACAAGTGTGGGTGTTGTGAGGTACAGTGTGGTGTGTTGGTGGTACAGTGTTGAGTGGGTGTTGTGGTACAGTTGTAGGGTGTTGTGGTACAGTGTTGTGGAGCTGTTGTGGTACAGTGTTAGGTCGTTGTGCGTACAGGCTGGGGTCGTTGTGGTTACAGTGTGGGTCGTCTGTGGTACAGTGGTGTATGTTGAGGTACAGGTGTTGGTGTTTGGTACAGTGTGAGTGGTTGTGGTAACAGTGTTTGGGGTGTTTGATGGTACAGTGTTGAGTGTTCGTGGTAACAGTGTTGGGTGGGTGTTCGTGGTACAGTGTGAGTGTTGCACGTGGTACAGTGAGTGTGTCGGGTAGTTGTTGTACAGTGTGAGTGTTGTAGTACAGTGTGTGTGTTGTGGTACAGTGTTGGTGGGTGTTGTGGTCACAGTGTGGGTGTATGATGGTACAGTGTGTGTCGTTTGTGGTTCAACAGCTGTGGGTGTTGTCGGTTACAGTGCTGGGTGAGTGTTGTGGGTAACAGGTTGGGTGGGTGTTGAGGTACCGTGTTGGTCTGTGTGGGTACAGTGTTGGTGTTGTGGTACAGTGTCGGGTGTTGTGGTACAGTGTGGGTGTTGTGGTACAGTGTGGTGTTGAGGTACAGTGTGGGTGTTGTGGTAACAAGTGTGAGTGTTGTGGTAAAGTCAGTGTGGTGTTAGTGGATACAGTGTGGGTGTTGAAGGTACAGTGTGAGGTGGTTGTGGTACAGTGTGGGTGTTAGTGGTACAGTGTGGGTGTTGTGGTACAGTGTGGGTGGGTGTTGTGTACAGTGTGGTGTTGTGGTACAGTGGTGGGTGTTGGGTACAGTTGTGAGTGTTGTGGTACAGTGTGGGTGTTGTGGTACAGTGTTGGTGATTTGTGGTACAGTGTGGTGTGTTGTGGTACAGTGTGGTGTTGTGGTACAGTGTGGGGTGTTGTGGTACAGTGTGGGTGTTGTGGTACAGTGTGATGTTGTGGTACAGTGTGGGTGTTGTGGTACAGTGTGGGTGTTGTGGTACAGTGTGAGTGTTGTGGTACAGTGTGGGTGTTGTGGTACAGTGTGAGTGTGTGGTACAGTGTGAGTGTTGTGGTACAGTGTGGGTGTTGTGGTACAGTGTGGAGTGTTGTGGTACAGTGTGGGTGTTGTGGTACGTGTGGGTGTTGTGGTACAGTGTGGGTGTTGTGGTACAGTGTTGGGTGTTGTGGTACAGTGTGGTGTTGTGGTACAGTTGGGTGTTGGTACAGTGTGGTGTTGTGGTACAGTGTGGTGGTGTTGTGGTACAGTGTGGTGTTGTGGTACAGTGTGGGTGGGTGTTGTGGTACAGTGGGTGTTGTGGTACAGTGTGGGTGTTGTGGTACAGTGTGGTGTTGTGGTACAGTTGGGTGTTGTGGTACAGTGTGGTGTTGTGGTACAGTGTGGGTGTTGTGGTACAGTGTGTGGTGTTGTGGTACAGTGTGGGTGGGTGTTGGGTACAGTGTGGGTGTTGTGGTACATGTGGGTGTTGTGGTACAGTGTGGGTGTTGTGGTACAGTGGGGGTGTTGTGGTACAGTGTGGTGTTGTGGTACAGTGTTGGTGTTGTGGTACAGGTGGTGGTGTTGTGGTACAGTGTGGGTGTTGTGGTACAGTGTTGGTGTTGTGGTACAGTGTGGGTGTTGTGGTACAGTGTTGGGTGTTGTGTACAGTGTGTGTGTTGTGGTACAGTGTGGGTGTTGTGGTACAGTGTGGGTGTTGTGGTACAGTGTTGGTGGGTGTTGTGGTACAGTGTGGTGTTGTGGTACAGTGTGGGTGTTGTGGTACAGTGTGGGTGTTGTGGTACAGTGTTGGTGTTGTGGTACAGTGTGGGTGTTGTGGTACAGTGTGGGTGTTGTGGTACAGTGTTGGTGTGTGGTACAGTGTTGGTGTTGTGGTACAGTGTTGGTGTTGTGGTACAGTGGGTGTTGTGGTACAGTGTGGGTGTTGTGGTACAGTGTGGGTGTTTGTGGTACAGTGTTGGTGGGTGTTGTGGTACAGTTGGTGGGTGTTGTGGTACAGTGGTTGTGGTAGTGTTGGTTTGTGGTACAGTGTTGGTGTTGTGGTACAGTGTGGGTGTTGTGGTACAGGTGTGGGTGTTGTGGTACAGTGTTGGTGTTGTGGTACAGTGTTGGTGTTGTGGTACAGTGTGGGTGTGTGTACAGTGTTGGTGGTTGTTGTGTACAGTGTGGGTGTTGTGGTACAGTGTTGGTGGTGTTGTGGTACAGTGTGGGTGGTTGTGGTACAGTGTGGGTGTTGTGGTACAGTGTGGGTGTTGTGGTACAGTGTGGGTGTTGTGGTACAGTGTGGGTGTTGTGGTACAGTGTTGGTGGGTGTTGTGGTACAGTGTTGGTGTTGTGGTACAGTGTTGGGTGTTGTGGTACAGTGTGGGTGTTGTGGTACAGTGTGGGTGTTGTGGTACAGTGTGGGTGTTGTGGTACAGGTGTGGTGTTGTGGTACAGTGTGGGTGTTGTGGTACAGTGTTGGTGGGTGTTGTGGTACAGTGTTGGTGGGTGTTGTGCGTATACAGTGTTGGGTGTTGTGGTACAGTGTGGGTGTTGTGGTACAGTGTGGGTGTTGTGGTACAGTGTTGGGTGTTGTGGTACAGTGTGGGTGTTGTGGTACAGTGTTGGTGTTGTGGTAAGTGTGGTTGTGGTACAGTGTGGGTGTTGTGGTACAGTGTTGGGGTGTTGTGGTACAGTGTGGGTGTTGTGGTACAGTGTTGGTGTTGTGGTACAGTGTGGTGTGTGTGGTACAGTGTGGTGTTGTGGTACAGTGTGGGTGTTGTGGTACAGTGTTGGGTGTTGTGGTACAGTGTGAGGTTGTGGTACAGTGTGAGTGTTGTGGTACAGTGTGGTGTTGTGGTACAGTGTGGGTGTTGTGGTACAGTGTTGGGTGTTGTGGTACAGTGTGGGTGTTGTGGTACAGTTGTGGGTGTTGTGGTACAGTGTTGGGTGTTGTGGTACCAGTGTGGTGTTGTGGTACAGTGTTGGGTGTTGTGGTACAGTGTTGGTGTTGTGGTACAGTGTGGGTGTTGTGGTACAGTGTTGGGTGTTGTGGTACAGTGTGGGTGTTGTGGTACAGTGTTTGGTGGGTGTTGTGGTACAGTGTGGTGTTGTGGTACAGTGTTGGTGTTGTGGTACAGTGTGGGTGTTGTGGTACAGTGTGGGTGTTGTGGTACAGTGTGGGTGTTGTGTACAGTGTGGGTGTTGTGGTACAGTGTGGGTGTTGTGGTACAGTGTTGGTGTTGTGGTACAGTGTGGGTGTTGTGGTACAGTGTTGGTGGGTGTTGTGGTACAGTGTGGGTGTTGTGGTACAGTTGTGGGTGTTGTGGTACAGTGTGGTGTTGTGGTACAGTGTTGGTGTTGTGGTACAGTGTGGGTGTTGTGGTACAGTGTTGGTGTGTTGTGGTACAGTGTTGGTGTTGTGGTACAGTGTGGGTGTTGTGGTACAGTGTGGGTGTTGTGGTACAGTGTGGTGTTGTGGTACAGTGTTGGTGTGTTGTGGTACAGTGTGTGGTGTTGTGGTACAGTGTTGGTGTGTTGTGGTACAGTGTGGGTGTTGTGGTACAGTGTGGGTGTTGTGGTACAGTGTGGGTGTTGTGGTACAGTGTGGGTGTGTTGTGGTACAGTGTTGGTGGGTTTGTGGTACAGTGTTGGTGTTGTGGTACAGTGTTGGTGTTGTGGTACAGTGTGGTGTTGTGGTACAGTGTGGGTGTTGTGGTACAGTGTGGGTGTTGTGGTACAGTGTGGGTGTTGTGGTACAGTGTTGGTGGGTTGTGTGTACAGTGTGGGTGTTGTGGTACAGTGTTGGTGGGTGTTGTGGTACAGTGTTGGTGGGTGTTGTGGTACAGTGTTGGTGTGTGGTACAGTGTGGGTGTTGTGTGTACAGTGTGGGTGTTGTGGTACAGTGTTGTGGGTGTTGTGGTACAGTGTGGGTGTTGTGGTACAGTGTGGGTGTGTGGTACAGTGTTGGTGGGTGTTGTGGTACAGTGTGGGTGTTGTGGTACAGTGTTGGTGTTGTGGTACAGTGTGGGTGTTGTGGTACAGTGTTGTGTTGTGGACAGTGTGGGTGTGGTGGTACAGTGTTGGTGGGTGTTGTGGTCCAGTGTGGGTGTTGTGGTACAGTGTTGGTGGGTGTTAGTGGTACAGGTGGGTGTTGTGGTACAGTGTGGTGTTGTGGTACAGTGTGAGTGTTGTGGTACAGTGTGAGTGTTGTGGTACAGTGTGAGGTTGTGGTACAGTGTGGTGTGTGGTACAGTGTGGTGTTGTGGTACAGGTGGTTGGTGGTGTTGTGGTACAGTGTGGTGTTGTGGTACAGTGTGAGTGTTGTGGTACAGTGTGAGTGTTGTGTACAGTGTGAGTGTTGTGGTACATTGTAGTGTTGTGGTACAGTGTGGGTGGTTGTGGTACAGGTTGGTGTGTGGTACAGTGTTGGTGTTGTGGTACAGTGTGGTAGTGTTGTGGTACAGTGTGGGTGTTGTGGTACAGTGTGGGTGTTGTGGTACAGTGTTGGGTGTTGTGGTACAGTGTGGGTGTTGTGGTACAGTGTTGGTGTGTGGTACAGTGTGGTGTTGTGGTACAGTGTTGTATTGTAGTGTTGTGGTACAGTGTTGTATTGTGGTGTTGTGGTACAGTGTTGGGTGTTGTGGTACAGTGTGGGTGTTGTGGTACAGTGTTGGTGGGTGTTGTGGTACAGTGTGGGTGTTGTGGTACAGTGTTGGTGTTGTGGTACAGTGTGGTGTTGTGGTACAGTGTTGGTGTTGTGGTACAGTGTGAGGTGTTGTGGTACAGTGTGGTGTTGTGGTACAGTGTGGTGTTGTGGTACAGTGTTGGGTGTTGTGGTACAGTGTGGTGTTGTGGTACAGTGTGGTGTTGTGGTACAGTGTGGGTGTTGTGGTACAGTGTTGGGTGTTGTGGTACAGTGTGGGTGTTGTGGTACAGTGTGGGTGTTGTGGTACAGTGTGGGTGTTGTGGTACAGTGTTGGGTGTTGTGGTACAGTGTTGGTGTTGTGGTACAGTGTTGGTGGTGTTGTGGTACAGTGTGGTGTTGTGGTACAGTGTGGGTGTTGTGGTACAGTGTTGGTGTTGTGGTACAGTGTGGGTGTTGTGGTACAGTGTTGGTGGGTGTTGTGGTACAGTGTGGGTGTTGTGGTACAGTGTGGGTGTTGTGGTACAGTGTTGGTGTTGTGGTACAGTGTTGGGGTGTTGTGGTACAGTGTGGTGTTGTGGTACAGTGTGGGTGTTGTGGTACAGTGTGGGTGTTGTGGTACAGTGTGTGGTGTTGTGGTACAGTGTTGGTGTGTGTGTGTGTGTACAGTGTGTGGTTGTGGTGTGTTGTGGTACAGTGTGTGTGTTGTGGTACAGTGGGTTGGGTGCTGTGGTACAGTGTTGGTGGTTTGTGGTACAGTGTGGTGTTGTGGTACAGGTGGTGTTGTGGTACGTGTTGGTGGGTGTTGTGGTACACAGTGTGTGTTGTGGTACAGTGTTGGATGGTGTGTGGTACAGTGTGGGTGTTGTGGTACAGTGTGAGTGTTGTGGTACAGTGTTGGTGGTGTTGTGGTAAGTGTGTGTGGTGTGGTACAGTGGTGGTGGGTGTTGTGGTACAGTGGTGGGTGTTGTGGTACAGTGTGGTGTTGTGGTACAGTGTGGTGTGTTGTGGTACAGTGTGGGTGGGTGTTGTGGTACATTGTTGGTGGGGTTGTGGTACAGTGTGGTGTGTGGTACAGTGTTGGTGTTGTGGTACAGTGTGGTGTTGTGGTACAGTGTGGGTGTTGTGGGTACAGTGTGGGTGTTGTGCTACAGTGTGGGTGTTGTCGGTACAGTGTTGGTGGGTGTTGTGGCTACAGTGTGGGTGTGTGGTACAGTGTTGGGTGGGTGTTGTGGTACAGTGTTGTGGGTGTTGTGTACAGTGTGTGTGTTGTGGTACAGTGGGGTGTTGTGGTACAGTGTGGGTGTTGTGGTACAGTGTGGGTGTTGTGGTACAGTGTTGGTTGGGTGTGTGGTACAGTGTGGGTGTTGTGGTACAGTGTTGGTGGGTGTTGTGGTACAGTGTTGGTGGGTGTTGTGGTACAGTGTGGGTGTTGTGGTACAGTGTGGGTGTTGTGGTACAGTGTTGGTGGGTGTTGTGGTACAGTGTTGGTGGGTGTTGTGGTACAGTGTGGGTGTTGTGGTACAGTGTGGGTGGGTGTTGTGGTACAGTGTTGGTGGGTGTTGTGGTACAGTGTTGGTGGGTGTTGTGGTACAGTGTTGGTGGGTGTTGTGGTACAGTGTGGGTGTTGTGGTACAGTGTGGGTGTTGTGGTACAGTGTGGGTGTTGTGGTACAGTGTGGGTGTTGTGGTACAGTGTTGGTGTTGTGGTACAGTGTTGGTGGGTGTTGTGGTACAGTGTGGGTGTTGTGGTACAGTGTGGGTGTTGTGGTACAGTGTGGGTGTTGTGGTACAGTGTGGGTGTTGTGGTACAGTGTTGGTGGGTGTTGTGGTACAGTGTTGGTGGGTGTTGTGGTACAGTGTTGGTGGGTGTTGTGGTACAGTGTTGGTGGGTGTTGTGGTACAGTTGGGTGTTGAGGTACAGTGTGAGTGTTGTGGTACAGTGTGGGTGTTGTGGTACAGTGTGGGTGTTGTGGTACAGTGTTGGTGTTGTGGTACAGTGTGGGTGTTGAGGTACAGTGTGAGTGTTGTGGTACAGTGTGGGTGGGTGTTGTGGTACAGTGTGAGTGTTGTGGTACAGTGTGGGTGTTGTGGTACAGTGTGGGTGTTGTGGTACAGTGTGGGTGTTGTGGTACAGTGTGGGTGTTGTGGTACAGTGTGGGTGTTGTGGTACAGTGTTGGAGGCTTGATGGTGTGCGATATGTCGTGGTAGAAATTGTTATTTAAAATACTGATGTAGTAATGATAAATATAGATGAATGTGAGGTGCATGAATATAGTGATGGCACAATGTGAGGTGCATGAACATAGTGATGGCACAATGTGAGGTGCATGAACATAGTGATGGCACAATGTGAGGTGCATGAACATAGTGATGGCACAATGTGAGGTGCATGAACATAGTGATGGCACAATGTGAGGTGCATGAACATAGTGATGGCACAATGTGAGGTGCATGAACATAGTGATGGCACAATGTGAGGTGCATGAACATAGTGATGGAACAATGTGAGGTGCATGAACATAGTGATGGCACAATGTGAGGTGCATGAACATAGTGATGGCACAATGTGAGGTGCATGAACATAGTGATGGCACAATGTGAGGTGCATGAACATAGTGATGGCACAATGTGAGGTGCATGAACATAGTGATGGCACAATGTGAGGTGCATGAACATAGTGATGGCACAATGTGAGGTGCATGAACATAGTGATGGCACAATGTGAGGTGCATGAACATAGTGATGGCACAATGTGAGGTGCATGAACATAGTGATGGCACAATATTGATGGTGTACTGAACGACTCTTGGTGCTATATTTGTCTGATATATCCGGGACGAATATACTAACATCTAACATACCAAGCCAAAACGGTTATGTTAGGAACATACTAACATTACTAACCCACTAATCGTCATAAGAGAATTATTAAAGAAATAAAGTTTAGTGACTTTCAGAGAAAATGGGATGTTGCCACGTCATCAAATCCGCTATTTACACACTATTTATCTTATGAAGACATAAAACTTCCAGGCTAAGGCTTAAATAGGACAAAAAAGTATTCTCTAGAACTGGATTTAAATAAATGCCAAACAGATCCAAGGGTAACTTCTCTAAGTCGATAATAACGAATTCAGAAGCGAGCTGATGGTCTTCAGCTGAGTCGGGGAGGGAGACGCCAGGCGCCGCCATTGTCCTTGACCAGGCAGACGCCAACACACAGATAACGCACCACCACCAGTCAACATCTGCACGTATGACTAGTCAACACCTGCACATATCATCAGTCAACATCTGCACGTATCACCAGTCAACACCTGCACATATCATCAGTCAACATCTGCACGTATCACCAGTCAACACCTGCACATATCATCAGTCAACATCTGCCCGTATCACCAGTCAACACCTGCACGTATCACCAGTCAACATCTGCCCGTATCACCAGTCAACACCTGCACGTATCATCCATGCATCTCGCGACATTTCGTGACATAGGAACCCGCAGAACTCCGCTCAACCCACGATTTTGCTACTTTGGGAAGTATTGTACTCGGTCTACTAGTAGAATATCATTTGTAATATCATTATTATTGTAGATCTTTCAGTCCGGTTATCATACAAGCAAAACCTACAGAACGGGTAAGCTTCCGTTCCATAATATAGATCTCTTCCCTGATATATGCTGTGTACAGCAGTGGCAGGTTACTACTTATTAGTTACTCGGCAGGTGCAGTTCAAGGGAGGAAGAAAGTAACATATTCTACCCGTGGCAACACGAGCCATTGACGGTCGCCATAAGGGCCTCACCCAGCGAGGTGCCCCCCACCTGACTGATGTCTAGTCCTTATTATCAGGCTATATAGACATATTAGCTAAGACATAGTTACCATTTTACTAACCCATTTAGTAGTAGATTAACCTTTAGTAACCTATTGTTATTCGTTGATTTATTATGTACGTAGCTAGGCAACGTACGTAATACCCCCAAACCTGTGAACAGGATAACACCTAGCAGGATAAATTAAGAAAATGCAGTCCACTCTTAAATATACAGTCCATTCTTAATAATAAATTAAAGTTTAATAAATTAATACTTAAATTTCGGCTGGGAAAATTCCCCACAATATTGATGAGCTGGTGTACTATTGATGACGTGGTTGTGCATTGAAAGAATTAGGATCTTGTAAGGTGTTGATGAGGAGACTGTGGTGTACTCACCGAGTTGTGCTTGCTGGGGGGTTGAGCTCTGGCTCTTTGGTCCCGCCTCTCAACTGTCAATCAACTGGTGTACAGATTCCTGAGCCTACTGGGCTCTATCATATCTACATTTAAAACTGTGTATGGAGTCAGCCTCCACCACATCACTGCCTAATGCATTCCATCTGTTAACTACTCTCGCACTGACAAAATTCTTTCTAATGTCTCTGTGGCTCATTAGGGTACTCAGATTCTACCTGTGTCCCCTTGTTCGTGTTCCACCATTGCTGAATAGTTTATCTTTGTCCACCCTGTCAATTCCCTTTGAGAATTTTGTAGGTGGTGATCATGTCTTCCCTAACGCTCATCTGTCTTCCAAGGGACGTGAACTCCAGTAGCCTTTCCTTGTAGCTCATACCTTTCAGTTCTGGGACTAGTCTGGTGGCTTACTCTGAATCTTCTCTAACGTTTTGTTGTGTATATCTTGGCATGAACCCCAGGCTAGAGCTGCATACTCTAGGAATGGTCTGACATATGTGGTATACAATGTTGTGCTGTTGTGTTCGTGCTGTGGTGGTGCTGTTGTGGTGATATGATGGTGCTGTTGTGGTGATATGATGGTGCTGTGGTTGACGTACTGTGGTGGTAGTGCTGTAGTGGTGGTGTTGTGGTAGTGCTGTAGTGGTGGTGTTGTGGTAGTGCTGTAGTGGTGGTGTTGTGGTAGTGCTGTAGTGGTGGTGTTGTGGTAGTGCTGTAGTGGTAGTGCTGTGGTAATAATGATGTGGTGCTGATATGATGGTACGGAGGGGGTGTTTTGGTGGTTCTGTTGTGGTGTTGTCTTGGTGCTGTTGTTGTGTGGTTGAGATGCTGTGGTGATGAAGATTTGGTGCTGATATGATGGTGCTGTGCTGGGGGTGCTGTGGGTGCTGGTGCTGCTGTGGTGGTGGTGTTGAGATGGTGTTGTGGTGGTGCTGTGGTGGTGCTGCTGTGTTCAAGTTATGGAGTACAATAGCAGTTGAGTTTTTGTCTTCACTGACATAAGGTGTACACAGACAACAGATAAACATACGGGGCCAAACTGTGGTGTAGAGGGAACATATTATAAATCACATGTTAAGTACAATAAGAGCCAAGCCGCACACAGTGAGCTAACACAAAGATGCAACACCCAAACACCATCAGTCATTAACACACTAATGTAAGCTTGAGGCAACATGTCAACTTTTAGCTCCAGTTAGCTTCCTGAGCCTTGCACCAGCTGGGAGCGTCGTCACCTTCACTCTGGTGTAGGCCTAGTCCTTTCCCCTCACTCTGGTGTAGGCCTACAGTCTTCCCCTCACTCTGGTGTAGGCCTACAGTCTTCCCCTCACTCTGGTGTAGGCCTACAGTCTTCCCCTCACTCTGGTGTAGGCCTAGTCCTTCCCCCTCACTCTGGTGTAGGCCTACAGTCTTCCCCTCACTCTGGTGTAGGCCTACAGTCTTCCCCTCACTCTGGTGTAGGCCTACAGTCTTCCCCTCACTCTGGTGTAGGCCTACAGTCCTGCCCTTACTCTGGTGTAGGCCTACAGTCTTCCCCTCACTCTGGTGTAGGCCTACAGTCTTCCCCTCATTCTGGTGTAGGCCTACAGTCCTGTCCTCACTCTGGTGTAGGCCTACAGTCCTGCCCTCACTCTGGTGTAGGCCTACAGTCTTCCCCTCACCCTGGTGTAGGCCTACAGTCTTCCCCTCACTCTGGTGTAGACCTACAGTCTTCCCTTCACTCTGGTGTAGGCCTACAGTCTTCCCCTCACTCTGGTGTAGGCCTACAGTCCTCCCCTCACTCTGGTGTAGGCCTACAGTCCTCCCCTCACTCTGGTGTAGGCCTACAGTCTTCCCCTTACCCTGGTGTAGGCCTACAGTCTTCCCCTCACTCTGGTGTAGGCCTACAGTCCTGCCCTCACTCTGGTGTAGGCCTACAGTCTTCCCCTCACCCTGGTGTAGGCCTACAGTGACAATATAACAATAAGCCACATACACATGTGAAAGCCCCTCCTCCGAATAGACAGTACGTTTTAATACTAATAAGTAAGTACAATCCTGACTACCGGCTTATTATATAAATACACTTAATCGCCAGAACCTCACCAAAATATTGTGAATATTAGAGTTTACCTGAAAAGCTGTATAGAAAACCACGACCTAACCTAACCTTAGTGTAGGAGGACAAGCATTTTATTGCTTCTTAATTACAATTAGTACTTAACCTATAGCTATATTGATATTACAGTTTTATAAAACTAATTAAGCAAAACTAAAATCTTTCAATAAATTATAAAGTAACTAAGGACATTTTCAAATTTTGTATAAAATCTTTATTGTTTAATAAAACTGAAAAAGAAATTCTTTATATTTAAACCTTGTGTATATAGAATTGAACATGAAAACTTTATCCTAAAATTTTGAGTGTATTAATAGAAAATGAGGAGAATATATGGGAAGGTAAATGTAACGGTACAATTAAGTGTATTTATGTACTATGCAGACAGTAAGGAATGTACTTATTACATTTAGTATTAAAACGTACTGTGTAATCGGAGGATGTGTTGTATGTGATAACCACATGAATAATAACCAGCGCGTGAGGGCCTGTGACCAGTTAGGGACTCTCAACAACCACCTGCAACCCATTAACTGATCAGTAATTGTCCACGTGTGCACAACCACTGCTTATGTTGCAATGGAAAATTGTTGCATTACTTATTTACTTATACAGTTACATTAGAGGTGCTCTAACATATAGTCACATTAGAGGTGCTCTAACATATATAATCCCATTAGAGGTGCTCTAACATATAGTCACATTAGAGGTGCTCTAACATATAGTCACATTAGAGGTGCTCTAACATATAGTCACATTAGAGGTGCTCTAACATATATAATCACATTAGAGGTGCTCTAACATATATAATCACATTAGAGGTGCTGTAACATATAGTCACATTAGAGGTGCTCTAACATATATAATCCCATTAGAGGTGCTCTAACATATATAATCACATTAGAGGTGCTCTAATATATATAATCACATTAGAGGTGCTCTAACATATATAATCACATTAGAGGTGCTCTAACATATAGTCACATTAGAGGTGCTCTAACATATATAATCCCATTAGAGGTGCTCTAACATATATAATCCCATTAGAGGTGCTCTAACATATATAATCCCATTAGAGGTGCTCTAACATATATAATCCCATTAGAGGTGCTCTAACATATATAATCCCATTAGAGGTGCTCTAACATATATAATCCCATTAGAGGTGCTCTAACATATATAATCCCATTAGAGGTGCTCTAACATATATAATCCCATTAGAGGTGCTCTAACATATATAATCACATTAGAGGTGCTCTAATATATATAATCACATTAGAGGTGCTCTAACATATATAATCACATTAGAGGTGCTCTAACATATAGTCCCATTAGAGGTGCTCTAACATATATAATCACATTAGAGGTGCTCTAACATATATAATCACATTAGAGGTGCTCTAACATATATAATCACATTAGAGGTGCTCTAACATATAGTCCCATTAGAGGTGCTCTAACATATATAATCACAATTAGAGGTGCTCTAACATATAGTCCCATTAGAGGTGCTCTAACATATATAATCCCATTAGAGGTGCTCTAACATATATAATCACATTAGATGTGAACTTAACAAAGTCATACTAGAAGTGAAACCATGTGATCCTTCACATGGTTACAATAGAGGTGCACTAAGAAGAGCCCTCACATTAATGTTACACCTAAAAAATACATATTAAAGTATGTACACATTGTACATAAAAATACATATTAATACATATCATTGGAATCAATATTATATATATATATATATATATATATATATATACATATATATATATATATATATATATGTATATATGTATATATATATATATATATATATATATATATATATATATATATATATATATATATATATATATAGGAGGGCTCCTTCCTCCCTACCCCCCTCAAGGCCATGTCTTTGCTTAACCTCTCAAGTCAACTAATTAATGACAATTCCTAATTAGTTTATATTATAAATATGACAAAAAATATTATTGTTACTAACTTTGACATGGAAAAACACGTCAGCTTATGACACATGTTATAATTTTGAATAAAAATTTCGAAATAAAATTGCCTGGTTGTTATTTGACTAATAATAGTCGTATTTAACAAGTGATTTAACATGTCATAGAAAGTCTTACGTTAAATACATTATTCCACAAATTAACTAATAATTCAATTGTTTAATTCTGACATAATGATATTTGTTGTGGTGTAAAAGCCACTGACATAAAGGTTACTATGAGCCATACTACCTACTTGACATTGATCCCTGACTATACTTCTAGGATGTCAGGCAACTATTGCTGTCTATTGACACACTGACACACACATGTTCACTTGCACATTAACTTGTACTCAACTAGGTGAGTACATTGTAACGGATCTGGGACTACGTGTCTTGTTGACTTGGAGGCGTATACCACGTCCTGAGGTCACGTTGTTGGGACAGTGAGCCACCACCACTGACCCCTCCTGACCACCACCACCACCACCACTGACCCCTCCTGACCACCACCACCACCACTACTGACCCCTCCTGACCACCACCACCACCACTGACCCCTCCTGACCACCACCACCACCACTGACCCCTCCTGAACCACCACCACCAAGTTGGGTCACCAGTAAGGGCGTGACCCAACTTGACCTCAGGAGTGTCAGTAAGGCAGGTGACCCAGGAGGCCTGGTCGACGACCGGGCCGCGGGGACGCTAAGCCCCGGAAGCACCTCAAGGTAACCCAACTTGACCTCTGGAGTGCCGGTAAGTAAGTTATTATCAAAAGAAGGCGCCAAACCGGGAAGGCTATGTAGCACCATCAAATGTGCGGGATAATCAGAGGGCGCTAAATATCACCAAGGATGCCAATATGAGAACAGAAACACATAAGGCGAACGATATCAAAAGTATCCAAGTCACCAAGAATACTATCGAGGGACAAGCGACCGAGACGAGGAAGAAGAAGACACAGGAGACATGACAGACCAGGCAGAAAGAAGGGGAACCCCAGACAGAGGACCATGCAGAAGGGGGACCCTTCGGGACTGAACTCAAAGGAACAGAGGAGGGGGTGGTGGGCGTATCAGGGTCTAAGGCCAGGAAACGGTTCTGAGTCTGAGAAAGGTGGGAAGGACGAGGGAGAGGAAGAGCACAACACGCGAGCATAAGAGACGTTAGCATTAGGTGGGAGCCGGCGAACCTGGCGCCTCGCCTCAGGAAAAGATAAACGCTCCAGGCGCTTCAAGTTGAGGACGGCTGCCTCAAGCTTGTAATGTATACACGCGCGGGAGAAGGTAGGATGGGCCTCACCGCAATTAAGGCAGCGAGCCTGGGGAGAGGTGCACTCCGACTTAGTGACCTTCGCCCCCACACAAAGGACAGAGAGAGATAGTTCCAGAGCAGCGGAGGGCACCATGTCCAAACCTCCAGCACTTATTACAGAGCCGAGGAGAAGGAATGTACTCCTGGACAGAGCACCTGGCACCAGCAAGAATGACAGAGGGCGGAAGGGTCCTACCATCAAAGGTAATCTTCCCAACCCGGAGGGGTTGACGGCGACTACCACGAGGGGGACGAGTAAACGTGTCCACCTGGAGGACAGAATGGCCCTGGGCTTCGAGAATATGACGAATATCTTCGTGGCAGTCCTGGAGATTCCGAACACCGGTTGCAACGTGGGGCGGGAGAATAGTGCCAACACTTGCATTCAACTGAGCGTTCTTGGAAACTCGAACAAGGGTCTCGCCAAGGCAGGACAAGGCGGCCAAGCGGGAGGCTGCATCCTGAGAAGGAGCAGCAACGACACGTGTACAGAGACGAGTGAGGTGGAAAGTAACAGAGGCATCTACGGAATCAACAAGATGCCGATGGAGGGAGAAATCGTCAGGAGGTGCAGAATCAAGAGCGAGGAGATCAAAGTATTTGGCCCACGAAACGGGACCAAACAAGGCCTGATACGCATCAGTACAGGAAGGAATCGAGCGAGCGCAGCAGTGATGAGGATGGCGTTGAGAACCCAGAGAGAGAGAGAGAGAGAGAGAGAGAGAGAGAGAGAGAGAGAGAGATAGAGATAGAGATAGAGATAGAGATAGAGATAGAGATAGAGAGAGAGAGAGAGATAGAGATAGAGATAGAGATAGAGATAGAGATAGAGAGAGAGAGAGAGAGAGAGAGAGAGAGAGGGGGGGGGGGGGGTTAAAAGGCGTAGTAGTCACTACTAGAGACTGAGCCGTGCCAGGGGACGAGGTGGTCACCACTGGAGGCTTGGGGTTCGACCCAACCACAGAGGAGGGAGGAGAGAGGCGGGGGCTACAGAGCCCGGTCTTCCAACACGGTCCGACTCGGGGGCTTGGTAGCCCACCCCACGAGCCTGAGAAGGTAAAAGAGGAACAGAATGTGACATAGGTACGAAAAGAAAAACATTCATTCACGAATGTGCCCCCATACCCACCATGGGGCCACAATTAGAGGCAGGACACCCAACAAGAAGCTATCGCCGATCATGTCGGGGCCCCCTAGGGGTGCGTCGTGAGTATACGCCCCACACACGCCACCTTAAGAATTGTCAGTCCGTCGAGATCGGGTTCAGTGACGAAAGAAGGATTGACAATAAAAGGTTCCCCCCTCGCTCTCGACGTCGGGTACTACAGTTCTACGGGTGCAAGAGTAGTCCCCAAGCACCCGGGCGTCAAAATAGAAGAAGTCCAAAAGAAAACCCAAAACAAGCAAAAGGTCGGCAGGAAAGGACAAGCAGATAGGAGAGGAGGGGGAGAAAAATGAAACATAAGGAAAAGGAAAAGGTGCCCAGCAGAATTAGAGAGGACAGCAGCAGGAGCACAAGGCCACAAAAGGACAGAGGACTGTCCTAAGGAGCATCACACTCCGGCAGCTGCCCACCAAGACTCTCCACGGCAACAACGAGCTGGACAGGGAGGGAGTGCCGGTAAGACAGGTGACCCAACTTGACCTCTGGAGTGCCGGTAAGACAGGTGACCCAACATGACCTCTGGGGTGCCGGTAAGACAGGTGACCCAACATGACCTCTGGGGTGCCGGTAACACAGGTGACCCAACTTGACCTCTGGGGTGCCGGTAAGACAGGTGACCCAACTTGACCTCTGGGGTGCCGGTAAGACAGGTGACCCAACTTGACCTCTGGGGTGCCGGTAAGACAGGTGACCCAACTTGACCTCTGGAGTGCCAGTAAGGTAGGTGACCACACATGACCTCAGGAGAGCCAGTAACGGGGGGTGACCACACATGACCTCAGGAGAGCCAGTAACGGGGGGTGACCACACATGACCTCAGGAGAGCCAGTAAGGTAGGTGACCACACATGACCTCAGGAGAGCCAGTAAGGTAGGTGACCACACATGACCTCAGGAGAGCCAGTAAGGACGGTGACGTACCACACATGACCTCAGGAGAGCCAGTAAGGTAGGTGACCACACATGACCTCAGGAGAGCCAGTAAGGTAGGTGACCACACATGACCTCAGGAGAGCCAGTAAGGTAGGTGACCACACATGACCTCAGGAGAGCCAGTAAGGACGGTGACCACACATGACCTCAGGAGAGCCAGTAAGGTAGGTGACCACACATGACCTCAGGAGAGCCAGTAAGGTAGGTGACCACACATGACCTCAGGAGAGCCAGTAAGGTAGGTGACCACACATGACCTCAGGAGAGCCAGTAAGGTAGGTGACCACACATGACCTCAGGAGAGCCAGTAAGGTAGGTGACCACACATGACCTCAGGAGAGCCAGTAAGGTAGGTGACCACACATGACCTCAGGAGAGCCAGTAAGGTAGGTGACCACACATGACCTCAGGAGAGCCAGTAAGGTAGGTGACCACACATGACCTCAGGAGTGCCAGTAAGGTAGGTAACCACACATGACCTCAGGAGAGCCAGTAAGGTAGGTGACCACACATGACCTCAGGAGAGCCAGTAAGGTAGGTGACCACACATGACCTCAGGAGAGCCAGTAAGGTAGGTGACCACACATGACCTCAGGAGAGCCAGTAAGGTAGGTGACCACACATGACCTCAGGAGTGCCAGTAAGGTAGGTGACCACACATGACCTCAGGAGAGCCAGTAAGGTAGGTGACCACACATGACCTCAGGAGTGCCAGTAAGGTAGGTGACCACACATGACCTCAGGAGAGCCAGTAAGGTAGGTGACCACACATGACCTCAGGAGAGCCAGTAAGGACGGTGACCACACATGACCTCAGGAGAGCCAGTAAGGTAGGTGACCACACATGACCTCAGGAGAGCCAGTAACGGGGGGTACATGAGGCTCCAGTACTTCACACTACGTAACACATCACTCAGACACGTCGCTGCATGCTCACCTCTATCCCAGTAACAACTAATATTTCACGTTAAAATACATTAGAAGCTATGGCTCGTGATCCATGCAACTATTCCTATACGTATATAATATCTATAAAGTACTTGGTTGCTTCTATATCTCCTATAACATGGTCTAACATTGGACTAGATTTCTTGTTCTTAAACGTGGTTTCAAACTGATAGATCAGACGTCTGCTTCATGCTACATTGTATTTGAGTTTCTAGAGAGACGTCCATCTAAATACTATAATGGAGTGGGTGACTAGAGCACTAGAGTGGACGACTAGAGCGCTAGAGTGGAGGACTAGAGCGCTAGAGTGGGCGACTACGGCAAGAGGACAGAGGTATTGTGCAGGGTGTGTGCCGGGCCCTGTTCCCTGGGCCCTGGTGCCTGCTAGTGCCCTTGGAGGTCCAGCAGCCAGCTTCTTGGAGCTTAGCGCCAGCTAGTACACCTGGAGGACTAGCTTCCTCGGGCCTAGAGCCAGCTAGTACACCTGGAGGACCAGCTTCCTCGGGCCTAGAGCCAGCTAGTACACCTGGAGGACCAGCTTCCTCGGGCCTAGAGCCAGCTAGTACACCTGGAGGACCAGCTTCCTCGGGCCTAGAGCCAGCTAGTACACCTGGAGGACCAGCTTCCTCGGGCCTAGAGCCAGCTAGTACACCTGGAGGACCAGCTTCCTCGGACCTAGAGCCAGCTAGTACACCTGGAGGACCAGCTTCCTCGGGCCTAGAGCCAGCTAGTACACCTGGAGGACCAGCTTCCTCGGACCTAGAGCCAGCTAGTACACCTGGAGGACCAGACTGACGGACCCGCGGAAGGAGGAACCAGGCGCTATGATCACCAGGCTACAGTACCCGCACACATCCCTCACGAAAACATCAGCATCGCAGTATCCGGAAACATGTCAGTAGATGCACGAAACCTTATGAGAAGTAGGGCAGGAGCTGGCACTAATTAGCGAGAGCAATGTTTGGTACAGGCAAGAGTGAGGTGCCTGCTCCTCAATTTATTATTATTATTATTATATATGACTATTGATCCTATTACAGACGGAATGGATTTCTATTAGTTATATTTTATTATCAAAGCTCAATGGATCAAATGGAGTCTGCTTCCACATAGATATAATGGCGGCCCAAAAGCCACTGTATCGTAATTTTTTTCATCTACAGCATCATCCTATATAAACATTTAAATTAAAAATATAATAACTAAAGTAATAGAAATATATAAATTTAACAAAATTAAAAGGTATCTTATATTTTTTTATTTTACATATTAAATAGTATTACGGTAGAGTATTAACTTTTGGGCCACCATGAATATATATATATATATATATATATATATATATATATATATATATATATATATATATATATATATATATATATATATATATATATATATATATATATATATATATATAATAGAAATTTCCTTCGGGAATCTTAATTTCAAAATTAATAGGAAAACCATTGATATAACAAACATCTTGTTAAAATTCTTATTTACTTTTACGTAAAATCCATGACGTTTCGACTATTTCTCGTATTCATCATCAGATCTAAAAAAAAATACAGAAGTCAACAAAAATAAGCAGGCAACCAAGAAGTGATACCGAGCAAGAACTACCTATCAGAAGACTTAAGAGATATCAAACAACACAAGTTACAGAACAGTTACAGTTACAGAACAGTTACAGTTACAGAACAGTTACAGTTACAGAACAGTTACAGTTACAGAACAGTTACAGTTACAGAACAGTTACAGTTACAGAACAGTTACAGTTACAGAACAGTTACAGTTACAGAACAGTTACAGTTACAGAACAGTTACAGTTACAGAACAGTTACAGTTACAGAACAGTTACAGTTACAGAACAAAATACACCGTTAAACTTGCGTGTGGTGATTCAACATATAACAATGATTTCTAATCTCCGGGAATGATCACTGGAATTTATATCCAGTAATATATTATTTCCAAATTTGCCGAGAATTTAGGACTGGATTACTATTATCCAAACCATCATTCTCGGAGATTACAAATCATTGTTGTCAGTTGAATCATTCTCTACTGGAATCCGATTTTAAAATTTAAGACACCTGTATGAATGGCCAATCGGATTTGATAATAATAGAATCCTTATATATCAGGGAGCTGCGGCCTCTGCTTAATAACAACGTTTCAGCTGTTCAATTGTACACTGTATAATACACTGACGACCTTGTATTTGATTTATAGCCTCATGCTGACGTATTTATTTTTTGCTTTTGTCTTCCCTGAATTGTATTTTTTTTTTTACTCATTTCAAGTGTTGATATTTTTATTGTTGTATTTATTTAATTAAGACATAAAATACAATTTTTGGTGTTTAGTCTTGTGTGATATTTAGGTTTCTGGCAATGTTTCAATTAGTATTTCATGACTGTTTTAAATTTGTTTGTGTTTTATATAAATATTCTGTAAGCGTGTAGTTATTATTGTAATCTTTTAATTAGCTTTGAGTATCCATGTGATAATTATCAAGTTTCCCTTTGTTTGATCACGCAAGTTTAACTGTTTTTTGTTATGTAATTATTGCTGTTTAATATCTTTTGTCTTCTGATAGGTTTATTTTACTCACTATGAGTATTTTGTTGGCCGCTTATTTATGAGTGTTTTGTTAGATCTGATGATGAATACGAGAAGTTATCGAATCGTCATGGATTTTACGTCAAGTAAAGAATTTTTACAAGATGTTATATCAATGGGTATCCTATTCATTTTGAAACATATATATATATATATATACATACATATATATATATATATATATATATATATATATATATATATATATATATATAATTACACATAATATTTTCTAATTGACTTTTTTTTGTCTAGGGGTTGATGTTATGAATCCGCAATGAGAGTTACACCTAATGCAAGTGAAAGCTTGAATGGAAGCTGGGACACTTTGATCTGTGAAGCAGCAGAGCGCGAGGAAGAAAGCTGAAGGAAGAGGGGCGGCCCCACTGACCTTCCTGGTGGACGCCAGCTTGCCGTTGGGTCGCGCCTTGATGTCGTGGATGGACTCGCCGCCATCACTCTTGATGGACATCTTCTCCTTGTTGTTGTCGTCGTTGACCTTGTCCTGGTCGACGAAGAGCTCGTAGGACTGGTAGGAGGTGTCCGAGGGCGACTTGCCCATCGACCCCACGTCGATCTCCCCCCTGGCCATGGCCAGCGCCTGGTTGGTGGCTTCCTGCGCCGCCACCTCTTGCTCCTGGTGGGGTACAACGCATTCCATCACATCACTCTCACATCCCACTCACATCACTCTCACATCCCACTCACATCAGCAGCACATAATAAAGAAACCTTCTTGCCTCTAACCATTTAGAGTTTCATAAATATATAATATACATTTCCTTACGAAGTTTTGGTGTACAAAATATGGGTGGGTGTCCACAGAACACATGTGCATGTGTGGTACTTAAGATACAGCAAAGAACACTCACCCTGAGTGCTTCTTCTTCAGCTAAGGCCGCTTCCTCCTCCTCCTCCGCCTTCTTCTGCAGCTGGTCGTAAGACATGGCCACGATGGCCAGGATGAGGTTCACCAGGTAGTACGACCCCAGGAAGATGATCACCACGAAGAATATGATGTGCCAAGGGCCGGCCGAACGTAGCACCTGTGTGTGTGTGCAGCACTCAGGTTAGGTGCGGTGAAGTGTGGTATGGTGTGTAGTGGTGAAGTGTGCTTAAGTATGGTGTGGTGTGGTTAAGTATGGTGTGGTGTGGTTAAGTATGGTGTGGTTAAGTATGGTGTGGTGTGGTTAAATGTGGTGTGGTTAAGTATGGTGTGGTGAAGTATGGTGAAGTGTTGTTAAATATGGTGTAGTGAGGTGTAGTTAAGTATGGTGAGGTGTGGTTAAATATGGTGTAGTGAGGTGTGGTGTGGTTAAGTATGGTGTAATGTGGTGAAGTGAGGTGAGGTGTGGATAAGTATGGCGTTGTGTGGTGTGGCAAGATGAGCTTAAAAGCTAGCTATCCTCAAGTTATTAGTTATATAGAGCTATACCTAGCTCTACTTCAAGCTATACAGCTAGCTATACACCAAACTCTACACCTAGCTCTACACCTAGCTATACACCAAACTCTACACCTAGCTATACACCAAGCTCTACACCAAACTCTACACCTAGCTATACACCAAGCTCTACACCAAGCTCTACACCTAGCTATACACCAAACTCTACATCTAGCTCTACACCTAGCTATACACCAAACTCTACACCTAGCTATACACCAAGCTCTACACCAAACTCTAGGCCTAGCTATACACCAAGCTCTACACCTAGCTATACACCAAACTCTACACCTAGCTCTACACCTAGCTATACACCAAACTCTACACCTAGCTATACACCAAGCTCTATACCAAACTCTACACCTAGCTATACACCAAGCTTTACACCAAGCTCTACACCTAGCTATACACCAAACTCTACAACTAGCTATACGCCAAACTCTACACCTAGCTATACACCAAGCTCTACACCAAACTCTACACCTAGCTCTACACCAAGCTCTACACCAAGCTCTACACCAAGCTCTACACCAAGCTCTACACCTAGCTATACACCAAGCTCTACACCTAGCTATACACCAAGCTCTACACCTAGCTATACACCAAGCTCTACACCAAGCTCTACACCTAGCTATACACCAAGCTCTACACCTAGCTATACACCAAGCTCTACACCTAGCTATACACCAAGCTCTACACCTAGCTATACACCAAGCTCTACACCTAGCTATACACCAAGCTCTACACCTAGCTATACACCAAGCTCTACACCTAGCTATTCACCAAGCTCTACACCTAGCTATACACCAAGCTCTACACCTAGCTATACACCAAGCTCTACACCTAGCTATACACCAAGCTCTACACCTTAGCTCTACACCAAGCTCTACACCTAGCTATACACCAAGCTCTACACCTAGCTATACACCAAGCTCTACACCTAGCTATACACCAAGCTCTACACCTAGCTATACACCAAGCTCTACACCTAGCTATACACCAAGCTCTACACCTAGCTCTACACTTAGCTATACACCAAGCTCTACACCTAGCTATACACAAAGCTCTACACCTAGCTATACACCAAGCTCTACACCTAGCTATACACCAAGCTCTACACCTAGCTATACACCTAGCTCTACACTTAGCTATACACCAAGCTCTACACCTAGCTATACACCAAGCTCTACACCTAGCTATACACCAAGCTCTACACCAAGCTATACACCTAGCTCTACACCAAGCTATACACCTAGCTCTACACCAAGCTCTACACATAGCTATACACCAAGCTCTACACCTAGCTATACACCAAGCTCAACACCTAGCTATACACCAAGCTCTACACCTAGCTATACAACAAGCTCTACACCTAGCTATACACCAAGCTCTACACCTAGCTATACAACAAGCTCTACACCTAGCTATACACCAAGCTCTACACCTAGCTATACAACAAGCTCTACACCTAGCTATACACCAAGCTCTACACCTAGCTATACACCAAGCTCTACACCTAGCTATACACCAAGCTCTACACCAAGCTATACACCTAGCTCTACACCAAGCTCTACACCAAGCTATACACCTAGCTCTACACCAAGCTCTACACCTAGCTCTACAACAAACTCTACAGATAACCACATAAACAGTCACCTGACTTAGGTTAGGCGCACAATAACCTCCACTCACCAGTTGATATAAGTTCTCCCAGAAGTCTTGTGTCATGAGCCTGAAGGCTGACAGGAAGGCCCACCCGAAGCTGTCGAAGTTGGTGTAGCCATAGTTGGGGTTGGGGCCGAACCCTTGCTGACAGATGTATCCCGCCGGACATGGCCTGTGGGCGAGACGCCAGGGATAGTTCTAGCAGCTATAGGGCCAGCATGGGGCACAGGAAGCAGGGATAGTTCTAGCAACTATAGGGCCAGCATGGGGCACAGGAAGCACGGATAGTTCTAGCAGCTATAGGGCCGGCATGGGGCACAGGAAGCATAGTTCTAGCAACTATAGGGCCAGCATGGGGCACAGGAAGCAGGGATTGTTCTAGCAACTATAGGGCCAGCATGGGGCACAGGAAGCAGGGATAGTTCTAGCAGCTATAGGGCCAGCATGGGGCACAGGAAGCACGGATAGTTCTAGCAACTATAGGGCCAGCATGGGGCACAGGAAGCACGGATAGTTCTAGCAACTATAGGGCCAGCATGGGGCACAGGAAGCAGGGATAGTTCTAGCAGCTATAGGGCCAGCATGGGGCACAGGAAGCAGGGATAGTTCTAGCAACTATAGGGCCAGCATGGGGCACAGGAAGCAGGGATAGTTCTAGCAGCTATAGGGCCAGCATGGGGCACAGGAAGCAGGGATAGTTCTAGCAGCTATAGGGCCAGCATGGGGCACAGAAAGCAGGGATAGTTCTGGCAACTATAAGGCCGGCATGGGGCACAGGAAGCATAGTTCTAGCAGCTATAGGGCCAGCATGGGGCACAGGAAGCATAGTTCTAGCAGCTATAGGGCCAGCATGGGGCACAGGAAGCAGGGATAGTTCTAGCAACTATAGGGCCAGCATGGGGCACATGTAGCAGGGATAGTTCTAGCAGCTATAGGGCCAGCATGGGGCACAGGAAGCAGGGATAGTTCTAGCAGCTATAGGGCCAGCATGGGGCACAGGAAGCAGGGATAGTTCTAGCAGCTATAGGGCCAGCATGGGGCACAGGAAGCAGGGATAGTTCTAGCAGCTATAGGGCCAGCATGGGGCACAGGAAGCAGGGATAGTTCTGGCAACTATAGGGCCGGCATGGGGCACAGGAAGCAGGGATAGTTCTGGCAACTATAGGGCCAGCATGGGGCACAGGAAGCAGGGATAGTTCTAGTATCAGAGGGGCTGGGACTGGTGGGACAGTATCAGGGGGGCTGGGACTGGTGGGACAGTATCAGGGGGGAAGCTGGGACTGGTGGGACAGTATCAGGGGGGCTGGGACTGGTGGGACAGTATCAGGGGGGCTGGGACTGGTGGGACAGTATCAGGGGGGAAGCTGGGACTGGTGGGACAGTATCAGGGGGGCTGGGACTGGTGGGACAGTATCAGGGGGGCTGGGACTGGTGGGACAGTATCAGGGGGCTGGGACTGGTGGGACAGTATCAGGGGGCTGGGACTGGTGGGACAGTATCAGGAGGCTGGGACTGGTGGGACAGTATCAGGGTGGCTGGGACTGGTGGGACAGTATCAGGGGGGCTGGGACTGGTGGGACAGTATCAGGGGGGAAGCTGGGACTGGTGGGACAGTATCAGGGGGGAAGCTGGGAATGGTGGGACAGTATCAGGGGGCTGGGACTGGTGGGACAGTATCAGGGGGGCTGGGACTGGTGGGACAGTATCAGGGGGGCTGGGACTGGTGGGACAGTATCAGGGGGGCTGGGACTGGTGGGACAGTATCAGGGGGCTGGGACTGGTGGGACAGTATCAGGGGGGCTGGGACTGGTGGGACAGTATCAGGGGGGCTGGGACTGGTGGGACAGTATCAGGGGGGCTGGGACTGGTGGGACAGTATCAGGGGGGCTGGGACTGGTGGGACAGTATCAGGAGGCTGGGACTGGTGGGACAGTATCAGGGTGGCTGGGATTGGTGGGACAGTATCAGGGGGCTGGGACTGGTGGGACAGTATCAGGAGGCTGGGACTGGTGGGACAGTATCAGGGTGGCTGGGACTGGTGGGACAGTATCAGGGGACTGGGACTGGTGGAACAATATCAGGGGGCTGGGACTGGTGGGACAGTATCAGGGGGCTGGGACTGGTGGGACAGTATCAGGGGGCTGGGACTGGTGGGACAGTATCAGGGGGGCTGGGACTGGTGGGACAGTATCAGGGGGGCTGGGACTGGTGGGGACAGTATCAGGGGGGCTGGGACTGGTGGGACAGTATCAGGGGGCTGGGACTGGTAGGACAGTATCAGGGGGGCTGGGACTGGTGGGACAGTATCAGGGGGGCTGGGACTGGTGGGACAGTATCAGGGGGCTGGGACTGGTGGGACAGTATCAGGGGGCTGGGACTGGTGGGACAGTATCAGGGGGCTGGGACTGGTGGGACAGTATCAGGGGGCTGGGACTGGTGGGACAGTATCAGGGGGGCTGGGACTGGTGGGACAGTATCAGGGGGGCTGGGACTGGTGGGACAGTATCAGGGGGCTGGGACTGGTGGGACAGTATCAGGGGGCTGGGACTGGTGGGACAGTATCAGGGGGCTGGGACTGGTGGGACAGTATCAGGGGGCTGGGACTGGTGGGACAGTATCAGGGGGGCTGGGACTGGTGGGACAGTATCAGGGAGGCTGGGACTGGTGGGACAGTATCAGGGGGCTGGGACTGGTGGGACAGTATCAGGGGGGCTGGGACTGGTGGGACAGTATCAGGGGGGCTGGGACTGGTGGGACAGTATCAGGGGGCTGGGACTGGTGGGACAGTATCAGGGGGCTGGGACTGGTGGGACAGTATCAGGGGGCTGGGACTGGTGGGACAGTATCAGGGGGCTGGGACTGGTGGGACAGTATCAGGGGGGCTGGGACTGGTGAGACAGTATCAGGGGGCTGGGACTGGTGGGACAGTATCAGGGGGCTGGGACTGGTGGGACAGTATCAGGGGGGCTGGGACTGGTGGGACAGTATCAGGGGGGCTGGGACTGGTGGGACAGTATCAGGGGGCTGGGACTGGTGGGACAGTATCAGGAGGCTGGGACTGGTGGGACAGTATCAGGGGGCTGGGACTGGTGGGACAGTATCAGGGGGGCTGGGACTGGTGGGACAGTATCAGGGGGGCTGGGACTGGTGGGACAGTATCAGGGGGGCTGGGACTGGTGGGACAGTATCAGGGGGCTGGGACTGGTGGGACAGTATCAGGAGGCTGGGACTGGTGGGACAGTATCAGGGGGCTGGGACTGGTGGGACAGTATCAGGGGGGCTGGGACTGGTGGGACAGTATCAGGGGGCTGGGACTGGTGGGACAGTATCAGGGGGGCTGGGACTGGTGGGACAGTATCAGGGGGCTGGGACTGGTGGGACAGTATCAGGGGGCTGGGACTGGTGGGACAGTATCAGGGGGCTGGGACTGGTGGGACAGTATCAGGGGGCTGGGACTGGTGGGACAGTATCAGGGGGGCTGGGACTGGTGGGACAGTATCAGGGGGCTGGGACTGGTGGGACAGTATCAGGGGGCTGGGACTGGTGGGACAGTATCAGGGGGCTGGGACTGGTGGGACAGTATCAGGGGGCTGGGACTGGTGGGACAGTATCAGGGGGGCTGGGACTGGTGGGACAGTATCAGGGGGCTGGGACTGGTGGGACAGTATCAGGGGGGCTGGGACTGGTGGGACAGTATCAGGGGGCTGGGACTGGTGGGACAGTATCAGGGGGCTGGGACTGGTGGGACAGTATCAGGGGGCTGGGACTGGTTGAAAGAAGCAGCAGAAAAAGGACAAACAGAGATGGATGATTGTGGATGCAGGTAGGAGACTGATTACTGGGAGATAACACAGTACTGGGAGATAACTCAGACTGGAGGATAACACAGTACTTGAGGATAACATCACTGGAGGATAGCAGAACTGGAGAATAACAGTCCTGGAGGATAACAGTACTAGAGGATAACAGAACTGGAGGATAACAGTCCTGGAGGATAACAGAACTGGAGGATAACATAGTCCTGGAGGATAACAGAACTGGAGGATAACAGAACTGGAGGATAACAGAACTGGAGGATAACAGTCCTGGAGGATAACACAGTACTGAAAGTACTGGAGGATAACACAGTACTGAAAGTACTGGGAGGATAACAGTCCTGGAGGATAACAGTCCTAGAGAATAACAGTACTGGAGGATAACAGAACTGGAGGATAACAGTCCTGGAGGATAACAGTCCTGGAGGATAACAGTCCTGGAGGATAACACAGTACTGAAAGTACTGGAGGATAACACAGTACTGAAAGTACTGGAGGATAACACAGTACTGAAAGTACTGGGAGGATAACACAGTCCTGGAGGATAACAGTCCTAGAGAATAACAGTACTGGAGGATAACAGAACTGGAGGATAACAGACCTGGAGGATAACAGTCCTGGAGGATAACACAGTACTGAAAGTACTGGAGGATAACACAGTACTGAAAGTACTGGGAGGATAACACAGTCCTGGAGGATAACAGTCCTAGAGAATAACAGTACTGGAGGATAACAGAACTGGAGGATAACAGTACTGGAGGATAACAGTCCTGGAGGATAACAGTCCTGGAGGATAACAGTACTGGAGGATAACAGTCCTGGATGATAACAGTCCTGGAGGATAACAGTACTGGAGGATAACAGTCCTGGAGGATAACAGTACTGGAGGATAACAGAACTGGAGGATATCAGTCCTGGAGGATAACAGACCAGGAGGATAACAGTCCTGGATGATAACAGTCCTGGAGGATAACAGTACTGGAGGATAACAGTACTGGAGGATAACAGTCCTGGAGGATAACAGTACTGGAGGATAACAGAACTGGAGGATATCAGTCCTGGAGGATAACAGACCAGGAGGATAACAGTACTGGAGGATAACAGTACTGGAGGATAACAGACCAGGAGGATAACAGTACTGGAGGATAACAGACCAGGAGGATAACAGTACTGGAGGATAACAGTCCATCCTCCTGTTTAGTCAGCACTTAGAGTAACAATCAGGACCATACCTTGAGGTTACCTTGAGGTGCTTCCGGGGCCTAGCGTCCCCGCGGCCCGGTCGTCGACCAGGCCTCCTGGTAGCCGGACTGATCAACCAGGCTGTTGGACGCGGCTGCTCGCAGCCTGACGTACGAGTCACAGCCTGGTTGATCAGGTATCCCTTGGAGGTGCTTATCCAGTTCTCTCTTGAACACTGTGAGGGGTCGGCCAGTTATGCCCCTTATGCACTTAGTACCATAGTACATATAATGACGTACTTGACAATTAGACAGTAGAAATCGTCACTATTGGATGTGGACACACCCGGAAAGGTCTTGTATTTATGTTACACAGACAACCTTAACTAACCTAACCTTGCTAGGCCTAATACAGGCTATCTGGGACACAATATAGTACACATATGTACTATAACTAGGCCTAGGAATATTTAAGTTAGTTTTCTAGCGTTTAAATTTCTTCGAACTGTTTTAAAGTGAATTGTACCGAATTCTTCAATGGAATTACTTAGTACGTCAATGTTTGCACGATGGTGCACATAGTACCAAAAAGTACTGTCTAAACAGGAGGATGGTGGAGGATAACAGTACTGGGGATAACACAGTACTGAGGATAACACAGTACTGAGGATAACACAGTACTGGGGATAACACAGTACTGGGGATAACACAGTACTGGGGATAACACAGTACTGGGGATAACACAGTACTGGGGATAACACAGTACTGAGGATAACACAGTACTGAGGATAACACAGTACTGAGGATAACACAGTACTGGGGATCACAGTACTGGGGATAACACAGTACTGGGGATAACACAGTACTGGGGATAACACAGTACTGAGGATAACACAGTACTGAGGATAACACAGTACTGAGGATAACACAGTACTGGGGATCACAGTACTGGGGATAACACAGTACTGGGGATAACACAGTACTTGGGATAACACAGTACTGGGGATAACACAGTACTGAGGATAACACAGTACTGGGGATAACACAGTACTGGGGATAACACAGTACTGAGGATAACACAGTACTGAGGATAACACAGTACTGGGGATAACACAGTACTGGGGATAACACAGTACTGGGGATAACACAGTACTGAGGATAACACAGTACTGGGGATAACACAGTACTGAGGATAACACAGTACTGAGGATAACACAGTACTGGGGATAACACAGTACTGGGGATAACACAGTACTGGGGATAACAAGGTAGTAATGGAGGATAGTAGAAGTACTGTTAAAGATTACTAAGGCAGAACTGAGCCTAGAAGATAGTACTGAAGTACAGGAGGGTGAGTCTAGGCGGTAGAAAACTAGTACTACTAGCAGAGAGTAAGACAGTATTGGTGCCTGGTCGGTGGTTCCTGAGGATAGTAAGAGGCTAGCAGGGTAGTACTGGAGGCTAGCAGGGTAGTACTGGAGGCTAGCAGGGTAGTACTGGAGGCTAGCAGGGTAGTACTGGAGGCTAGCAGGGTAGTACTGGAGGCTAGCAGGGTAGTACTGGAGGCTAGCAGGGTAGTACTGGAGGCTAGCAGGGTAGTACTGGAGGCTAGCAGGGTAGTACTGGAGGCTAGCAGGGTAGTACTGGAGGCTAGCAGGGTAGTACTGGAGGCTAGCAGGGTAGTACTGGAGGCTAGCAGGGTAGTACTGGAGGCTAGCAGGGTAGTACTGGAGGCTAGCAGGGTAGTACTGGAGGCTAGCAGGGTAGTACTGGAGGCTAGCAGGGTAGTACTGGAGGCTAGCAGGGTAGTACTGGAGGCTAGCAGGGTAGTACTGGAGGCTAGCAGGGTAGTACTGGAGGCTTGTAAGAGTGTATTTGAGAGAGAGAGAGAGAGAGAGAGAGAGAGAGAGAGAGAGAGAGAGAGAGAGAGAGAGAGAGAGAGAGAGAGAACTTCTATCACTAGTAGAGAGGATTCCACTGGAGGGTATAGAGGGTATGGGAGAGGTCAGGGGAGAAGGGAGGTGTGTGGTTAGCGTCCAGGTGTACACACATCACCTCTCAACACACATGCACACCCATGCTACCTTAACTCTTGTACTAACACTACCAATTAATACCCTCTCTTTTATTATTAATATATATATATATATATATATATATATATATATATATATATATATATATATATATATATATATATATATATGTATGTCGTACCTAGTAGTCAGAACGCACTTCTCAGCCTACTATGCAAGGCACGATTTGCCTAATAAGCCAAGTTTTCCTGAATTAATATATTTTCTCTAATTTTTTTCTTATGAAATGATAAAGCTATCCATTTCATTATGTATGAGTTCAATTTTTTTTAATTGGAGTTAAAATTAACGTAGATATATGACCGAACCTAACCAACCCTACCTAACCTAACCTAACCTAACCTATCTTTATAGGTTAGGTTAGGTAGTCGAAAAAACATTAATTCATGAAAACTTGGCTTATTAGGCAAATCGGGCCTTGCATAGTAGGCTGAGAAGTGCGTTCTGGCTACTAGGTACATATATATATATATATATATATATATATATATATATATATATATATATATATATATATATATATATATATATACATACACATTATAAAAGGACAGTATAGGACGTTATGCAACAATAGATGTCCGGAATATAATAAAGAAGGGATCATGATGGGTCTTCAATAAATGAGCATCACAGTATTATATAATGATACTATTTACATATCAGGTAATCGCTAACTCAATACATATAATTTACATGTTGCATTTTTCAATACATAAGAAACATTACTGAATTGACTAGTGTTTATTTAATGCATCTCCCGCCTGCTGTCTTCAGAGGTGCCAACATGCACTGAACGACACATTTATTATGGATATATATAGTAAAATAATATAGACAGCCTTAAGAAATAATAATCAAGAAATGATGGGGAGAGAACAGTCTCCCTGCTCATGCTTCACGTAACATCAAGCTGTGATGGGAGCGGTACACGGCTGCTAGACAACATCAAGCTGTGTTGGGAGCGGTACACGGCTGCTAGACAACATCAAGCTGTGATGGGAGCGGTACACGGCTGCTAGACAACATCAAGCTGTGATGGGAGCGGTACACGGCTGCTAGGCAACATCAAGCTGTGATGGGAGCGGTACACGGCTGCTAGACAACATCAAGCTGTGATGGGAGCGGTACACGGCTGCTAGACAACATCAAGCTGTGATGGGAGCGGTACACGGCTGCTAGACAACATCAAGCTGTGATGGGAGCGGTACACGGCTGCTAGACAACATCAAGCTGTGTTGGGAGCGGTACACGGCTGCTAGACAACATCAAGCTGTGATGGGAGCGGTACACG
>NC_091216.1:14461970-14486970 GCF_040958095.1 Procambarus clarkii | reverse complement strand
ATCTGGCTCAGGTAATTCTTAGCCAAACAAAAATTAGAAAAATATTAAAAAAAACCACAAATGTGAGAGCTTACCCAGCGCCACTACTGTTGCCACATAAGGGGTAAACCTTTGTATTATCGTCCCCTAACCAATTGGCTGCAAAAAACAGGAGAAGAAAAAAATCAATGTTTGGCTAGAATCAATGTTCAAAAAATTCTCATATGGCTTCCTTTTTTTTTAATGTTTTGCGTTTTTTTCTCATATTAAGTTAGGAAATGGTAGGCATTAAGGCGGTCCGGCCAGAGAGTACAGGACACAGGCGCAGTCAACACCCGCTAGGTGGCTGGGGTCCCCGCCCACCACCACGCTGGGTGGCTGGGGTCCCCGCCCACCACCACGCTGGGTGGCTGGGGTCCCCCGCCCACCACCACGCTGGGTGGCTGGGGTCCCCCGCCCACCACCACGCTGGGTGGCTGGGGTCCCCCGCCCACCACCACGCTGGGTGGCTGGGGTCCCCGCCCACCACCACGCTGGGTGGCTGGGGTCCCCCGCCCACCACCACGCTGGGTGGCTGGGGTCCCCGCCCACCACCACGCTGGGTGGCTGGGGTCCCCGCCCACCACCACGCTGGGTGGCTGGGGTCCCCGACCACCACCACGCTGGGTGGCTGGGGTCCCCCGCCCACCACCACGCTGGGTGGCTGGGGTCCCCGCCCACCACCACGCTGGGTGGCTGGGGTCCCCCGCCCACCACCACGCTGGGTGGCTGGGGTCCCCGCCCACCACCACGCTGGGTGGCTGGGGTCCCCGCCCACCACCACGCTGGGTGGCTGGGGTCCCCGACCACCACCACGCTGGGTGGCTGGGGTCCCCCGCCCACCACCACGCTGGGTGGCTGGGGTCCCCGCCCACCACCACGCTGGGTGGCTGGGGTCCCCGCCCACCACCACGCTGGGTGGCTGGGGTCCCCCGCCCAACACCACGCTGGGTGGCTGGGGTCCCCGCCCACCGCCACGCTGGGTGGCTGGGGTCCCCCGCCCACCACCACACCACCCAACGCTCACCCCGCCTCACCACGGGAGGACCAATATAAACACCTACTGAACAAAACACAGATGACCGTTGTTATTGTCACACCCATCCCTGTCCCCTAACCTCCCCTCAGGCTAGACTCGTCCATCCACCGGCCTCTGGAAAATTCCACCCTCTATATCTACGGTATTATCTAAGAAATGCATTATCTACTAAATCATAACAAAAGCTATATCATACGTCTACTACATCATATCAGAATCTATCAAACCTTACATCTATCAAAATCATACAACTGGATCCTACATGACAATTTTGAGGTCATCTTGAGATGATTTCGGGGCTTAGCGTCCCCGCTCCCCCGGTCCTCGACCAGGCCTCCTTTTTGTTACACATCCCCAGGAAGCAGCCCGTAGCAGCTGTCTAACTCCCAGGTGCCTATTTACTGCTAGGTAACAAGGACATCAGGGTGAAAGAAACATTTTGCCCATTTGTCTCCGCCTCTACCGGGGATCGAACCCGGAAAATCAGGACTACGAATCGGAAGCACTGTCCACCCAGCTGTCTGGCGCCCAAACTAGAATCAATGTTCAAAACATTCTCATATGGCTTCCTTTTTTTAATGTTTTGCGTTTTTTTCTGATATTAAGTTAGGAAATGGTAGGCATTAAGGCGGTCCGGCCAGAGAGTTCAGGCTGACGCCAGACAATGCCACAATGATGACATCCGCCATTGGTTATGAATGCCTACGAGACCTTGTGCATGTATTCTCAAAAATCTAGAAACTTCAAGGAGTTGATAATTGAAATACTATTATAACTAAATTTTAGCTTCTGGTGACGTATTTTCAAATCCATAATAAAGGATCAATTGTACTATTAATAATCTTTGAGTCCACTATGTATTTATCTTATAATCCCATTTTATCTCAATAATCTGTCTAGACAATAAAAATAATCAATCAATATACAATGAAGGCTACACTCCCCCAAGGGAGGAGTCCAACCACTTTGGCTGGACGGTAAAGCGACGGTCTCCCTTCATGCAGGTCGGCGTTCAATCTCCGACCGTCCAAGTGGTTGGACACCGTTCCTCCCCCCGTCCAATCCCAAATCATTATCCTGATCCCTTCCGCTATATAGTCGTAATGGTATGGCGCCTTCCCCTGATAATTTCCTTTCCCAAGCGAGGAAGGAGCCAGCTCGACATGTGCCCACGAGCGCCCCGAGGCAGGGCGAAGTGTTTACATCAAAGCGGCGTTGCTAGAGAACATTTTCAAAAGGCAATACTGCACAAATTACTCTTAAATCACAAGTAATTACTCTCCAAGATACTCAAGAGAGTTCCTAGACTGTATATAAGGAAACATTCCTGATACATTTATCTAAAATATGAATGTAGAGTGGTCCACACCAGCAGGTGAGGCCGCCTCCACCACCACCTCATCTTAATCTTATCCTAGCAACTGCTGCAAGTACTATATTCTGCAGCAAAGCTTTCATATCAAAATACAGAGCCTTATTTCATCACGAGAGATATTACCTGGCAACTTGTCAGAGAGGCTTTGCTTCTCAATTCCTGGGTAATTATTAAGTATTTATTAGAGTGTAAATTGGCCAATTGCATGCTTTATAACCTTAATAAGTCCACAAATAAACTGAGAGTCGTTAGGCTGAGGGGCAATACCCCATTAATTAGTAAGTTTTGCCCGTCCCTCGCCACCACCCCGGGGCTACGTCTCAGCCCGTCCTCGCCACCACCCCGGGGCTACGTCTCAGCCCGTCCTCGCCACCACCCTGGGGCTACGTCTCAGCCCGTCCTCGCCACCACCCCGGGGCTACGTCTCAGCCCGTCCTCGCCACCACCCCGAGGCTACGTCTCAGCCCGTCCTCGCCACCACCCCGGGGCTACGTCTCAGCCCGTTCTGATGGGCAATATTGGGTAAGGTTACATAAGAACAAAGGTAACTGCAGAAGGCCTATTGGCCCATACGAGGCAGCACCTATTTATAACCACTCAATCCCACTCATATACCTCACAAACCAGGCCAACATGGATTTCGAGCGGGAAGATCGTGCCTCTCACAGCTACTTGAGCACTACGACAGTCACTGAGGCATTAGAAGAAAAACAGAATGCTGATGTGATATAAACGGACTTCGCAAAGGCTTTCGATAAATGTGACCATGGCGTGATAGCACACAAAATGAAATCAATGGGAATAACCGGTAAAGTAGGATGCTGGATACTCAGTTTTCTGTCAAACAGGACCCAGCGAGTAACTGTCAACCATATAAAATCTAGTCCAACTGCAGTGAAAAGCTCTGTACCTCAGGGTACAGTCCTTGCACCGCTGCTTTTCCTTATTCTCATATCAGATATAGACAAAAATACAAGTCACAGCTTCGTATCATCCTTTGCAGATGACACAAAAATCAGTATGAAAATTACCTCGGCTGAGGACATTGAAAAACTTCAAGCTGATATTAATAAAGTTTTCGACTGGGCATCAGAAAATAACATGATGTTTAACAGTGATAAATTCCAGGTACTCAGGTACGGTAAAAATGAGGACCTTAAACATAATACAGAGTACAAAACACAATCAAATGTACCCATAGTAGAAAAACAGCATGTAAAGGATTTGGGAATAATAATGTCTGACGACCTAACGTTTAAGGAGCATAACCAAGCAAATATTGCGACAGCCAGAAAAATGATAGGATGGATTGCGAGAACTTTCAAATCCAGGGATCCCATCACAATGGTTGTACTCTTCAAGTCACTTGTGTTGTCCCATCTTGAGTACTGCTCAGTACTCACTTCCCCCTTCAGAGCAGGAGAGATTGCTGAAATAGAGGGAATACAGAGAACATATACAGCACGCATAGACGCAATAAAGCACCTAAATTATTGGGATCGTCTCAAAGCCCTCCAAATGTACTCACTAGAAAGAAGACGAGAGAGATATCAAATAATATACACCTGGAAGATACTGGAGGGCCAAGTACCAAATCTACACAGTAAAATAATAACGTACTGGAGTGAACGATATGGAAGAAAATGTAGAATAGAACCAGTGAAGAGCAGAGGTGCCATAGGCACAATCAGAGAACACTGTATAAACATCAGAGGTCCGCGGTTGTTCAACGTCCTCCCAGCAAGCATAAGAAATATTGCCGGAACAACCGTGGACATTTTCAAGAGGAAACTAGATTTGTTCCTCTAAGGAGTGCCGGACCAACCGGGCTGTGGTGGGTATGTGGGCCTGCGGGCCGCTCCAAGCAACAGCCTGGTGGACCAAACTCTCACAAGTAAAGCCTGGCCTCGGGCTTTGGGAGTAGAAGAACTCCCAGAACCCCATCAACCAGGTATCAACCAGGTACCTGTCCAACCCACGCTTGAAACAATCGAGGGACCCCACCTCCACCATGTTACACGGTAATTGGTTCCACAAATCAACAACCCCGTTACCGAACCAGTATTTACCCAAGTCTTTCCTAAATCTAAACTTATCCAATTTATACCCATTGTTTCGTGTTCTGTCTTGTGTTGATACTTTTAGTACCCTATTAATATCCCTCTTGTTATGTCCATTCATTCACTTGTAAACCTCTATCATGTTACCCCTAACTCTTCGCCTTTCTGGTGAATGTAATTTAAGCTTTGTTAATCTTTCTTCATATGAAAAATTTCTAATTTGGGAGATTAACTTTGTTATCCTACGCTGAACACATTCAAGTGAACTTATATCCATTCTATAGTATGGCGACCAAAACTGAACTGCATAATCTAAATGGGGCCTAACCAGAGCAAGATATAACTGAAGAACACCAGGTGTCTTGTTACTAACGCTTCGATTAATAAATCCCACTGTCCTATTTGCCTTATTACGAACATTCATGCACTGATCCTTTTGTTTTAAATTCTTACTAATCATAACACCCAGATCCCTTTCGCAATCCGACTTCACAATCTCAACACCATCTAGCTCGTGTCTTGTAACTTTATCATCATTACCTAGCCTCAGAACTTTACATTTATCAGCATTAAACTGCATCTGTCAATCCTTTGACCATTTCAAAACCCTATTTAGATCAACTTGAAGTGATAGTGAGTCTTCTTCTGTGTTAATTTCCCTACCGATTTTTGTATCATCCACAAATTTGCAACTGTTGCTACTCAAACCTAAATCTAAATAATTTATATATATTATAAACAACAGAGGTCCCAATACAGAGCCTTGAGGCACTCCACTTACAACATTTCCCACATTAAATTACCTTGGAAACTTAACCATAAAACCTGACCTACTAACTACAATGTGGCTTATCGTCAATTTAAATCACTGTTAGCAAAGCTAAGAAATATACATAGCATTTAAAAGTCTACCATGAGATTATTGCTCTGCAGCTACAAAATAAATTCAGCAAAGTTGTGAAACACGACAATAAGCAAACAGGCCATTTTTCACCAAATATGGCTGTAATCAGAGAATCAAAAACAACTCCTTTATGGATAGTTTTTAATTGTAACTCTAAATCTGGACCCCAAATAACCAGCCTAATTGACTGCCAAGTCTAACACAGAAGTTGTATAAGATACTGCTGAAATTTAGACTTAACAAATATTCATATACAGCCGACATAAGCAAAGCTTTTCTAAGAGTTGGTTTACAGGAAGAAGATAGAGACTTCACTAAGTTTTTATGGGTAGAGAACCCATAAGATGACAACAGTCACATAGTGGCTTATAGATTTTCTTCGGTCCCTTTCGGAGCAACATCCAGCCCATTCCTGTTACAAGCAACTCTAGATACACCATTACAAAAAATCATCCAGTCCCTATATGGTTGAAATCAGTCAAAATATAAACATAGATAATTTTCAAGGGACAATTAACAGTACAACTGAACTGTTACAAATATATCGAGAGGCCAACATGCCACTACAGTCATGGGCCTCAAATAATGCAACATTGAATAATCAAATCGAGAAAGATTTCCCTCGATATCTCATACCTCAATCTCTAAAAGTACTGGGTATGGGATGGGATATAACCTCAAATACTTAATCAAATCAGTACCAGAAAACCAATGCATTGCTACAAAAATAATTTTCTTTCACACATTAGCAAGGTATTTGATTCACTTGGTCTATTAAATCCTTCAACATTTAAATGACATTTATTGGTGCAAGAAGCCTGGAAGACAAAAGCTAGTTGGGATGATCCACTACCACCCCTGTTACAAAAGGCTTGAATGGAGATGGCTCAAGAACAAACTTTAGTCGAACAGATAATCTTTATGAGACTCATAGTCGAGAAAAATTATGAAGTAACACTACATGTATTCACAGACTTTGTCAGCTAGAGCTTTCAGAACATGTGCTTACTTAGTGACTTCCCATCAATCATATCTAATCACATCTAAGACCAGAGTCGTTCCATTGAAGAAGTAATTATCAAAAAGAAGGCACCAAACCGGGAAGGCTATGTAGCACCATCAAATGTGCGGAATAATCAGAGGGCGCTAAATATCACCAAGGATGCCAAATCACCAAGGATGCCAATACGAGAACAGAAACGCATAAGGCGAACGATATCAAAAGTATCCGATTCAACAAGAATTCTATTGAGGGACAAGTGACCGCGAGAAGCAGTCAGAAAACAAGACACATGCTCATCCTGGAAGTCAGGACATTCAACAAGGAAATTGCACGACGGTAAGAGGGACAACGCAATTTGGACACTAAGGAGCTGAGCGGTGCTCCATTAAGTGGCCGTATGGCCAAGACGCAACCGCGTTAGAGCCTTTTCCCATTGCCGGTTACGGTGGCAGGAATAAGGCCACGGGGACACACAATGCTTAAGAGTATGCAGTCTGTTACCAAAAACAGAAAACCAACAACCCTGCCAACGGGAAAGGATAGAGGAATGAATAACCAGATAAAAGTCGGAAAAAGGAATACGTTTATGGGAAATGGGACAAGAGCAGATAGCCTCCCTAGCAGCAGCATCCGCACGCTCATTTAAAGAAACATCAACATGGTTGGGAACCCAGCAAAACTCCACGGATTTAAATTTACTAGCAATAAGAAACAGCCAATGTTGAATTTCGACGACAAAAGGATGAACAGGATTAAAGGACCCAAGAGCCATGAGGGCACTACGAGAGTCAACGACAATCACAAAGGAGGATTGACAACAAGAAAGCAGGAGATGGAGAGCATGGAGAATAGCATAAAGCTCCGCTGTGAAGATGCTAGTCTCCGAAAGAAGGCGGCACATATAAGTGTGGTCAGGAAAAACAATGGAGTAGCCCACACCGTCCACGGACTTAGACCCATCGGTGAAGATGTAAACGGAGCAGGAGTGTGAAGAAAAGTGCGCAAGAAAAAGGCGTTTCAGAACCGTAGGAGGAGTAAAAGCTTTAGTAATGCGAGTCAAGGACACACAAAACTTCATAAGTGGGACCCTCCACGGGAGAAAGGAAGGAACAATACAAGGAGAAATATGAGAAAGACGAATGGAAAGAGAGATCTGTAAGCGAGATAGCTGGACAGAAAGAGGGAGGTGGTGAAGAGAAACAGGAACTACAGGAGGGGTAAAAGTCAAAGCACGACAGAGGCGAGAGGAAAGATGTTGCAAGGACCGCGCCAGATAGCGAAGACAGTAGCAATCACAGCGGTCCTGGAGAGATAGGAAACCAGTGTCAACATACAAATTGAGGGTGGGAGTCAAACGAAAAGCACCTTAGCTGAGGCGCAGCCCAGCATGGTGCAAAGAAGAGGATGAGTAAGCAGGGCAACCATAATCGAATTTAGACAGGACGAGTGAGGAATGTAGAGAGAGGAGCTTATGCTTATTCGCCCCCCAAGAAGTATGGGACAAAACCTTAAGGAAGGAAAGGGCCTTAGAGCATTCAGCGTGGAGGTAAGAAATATGGGCTGACCAAGACAAACGAGTGTCAAAGATTAACCCCAAAAGCTTTGCGGAATCTTTGTACACAAGGGGATCTCCATAAAGAGACAAAGAGGGACGATGAGTGACACGCTTCCAAGTAAAAGTAATAGCACAAGTCTTAGCTGCAGAGAACTTGAAGCCATGATCGGTGGCCCAAGACGACACGGCATCAATCGCAAGTTGAAGCCGCCGTTGAAGGAGAGGCGAATCATCACCCTGACAGCAAAGGGTAAGATCGTCTACAAGAGAGCGGAGAAGACGCCAGAAGGAAGGGAGGAAAGAAGACCATTGAGAGCAACAAGAAAAAAAGAGTAGTGCTCAGAACACTACCTTAGGAGCACACCCTTATATTGCCGAAAAGGGGCAGAGAGAGTGGTACCGGGCCCTCACTCGAAAGGAACAACGAGAAAGGAAACTTTGGAGGAAGAGAGGGAGATTCCCACGAAGGCCAAAAGAATGAAGTTGGGACAGAATATGATACCGCCAGGTAGTGTCGTAAGCCTTTTCCAGGTCAAAAAGGACGGCAACAACGGAGGACTTCGCAGCAAAAGCAGTACGAATATAGACCTCCAAGTTCACCAGGACATCTATTGTGCTGCGGCATTTGCCGCAGCGCATATGCCGCAGTTCCTCCATAGCAGGAACAGGGGGCGCAACCACCGAAATGGGAGGGGAACGATCGAGAGAGTTAGAGGTAGGGGGCGAGGAAGAAAGCAAAGCCTTCTTACCTGCCGGGGAGGAGGAAGGAGGAGCCAGGCTTTCGCGTCTGACTCAAAGAGACCGGTGTCCCAGTAACAACGTACTGGGCAACAGATTCTAGCTTCTCAACAGGAGAAGCAGAACGAGAGCAGACACGATAGCCGTTGGGTGAGTGATGGACATCGGCTTGCACCGACAGGCGGCGTGGAGAGCCAATAGACTGAGGAGAAGGACGAGAAGGATGATCAGAGGGAGACGAGGAAGAAGACACAGGAGACACGACAGACTGGGTAGAAAGAAGGGGAACCCCAGACTGAGAGGTATGAGGGGGATCCTTCGGGACAGAACGCAAAGGAACAGAGGTGACGACGGTGAGCGTGTCTGGGTCTAAGGCCCGGAAACGGTTGTGAGATGGAGGAAGGCGAGAAGAACGAGGAGAGGAAGAGCGCAACACACGAGCATAAGAGACGTTAGCCAGGGGGGAGACAGCTTGGTGCCTCGCTTCAGGAAAAGACAAACGTTCCCGGTGCTTCAAGTTGAGGACGGCTGTCTCAAGCTAGTAATGCACACACGCGCGGGAGAAGGCAGGGTGGGCCTCACCGCAATTGAGGCAGCGATCCTGGGGAGAAGTGCACTCTGACTTAGTGACCCTCGTCCCCACACACAGGATAGAGAGAGACAGTACTGGAGCAGCGGAGGATTCCATGCCCAAACCTCCAGCACCTATTACAGAGCCGAGGAGAGGGAATGTACTCCTGGACAGAGCACCTGGCACCAGCCAAGAATGACAGAGGGCGGAAGGGTCCTACCATCAAAGGTAATCTTCACAACCCGAAGGGGCTGACGGTGACAACCACGAGGGGGACGAATAAACGAGTCTACCTGGAGGAGAGAATGGCCCTGGGCATCGAGGATATGCCGAATATCTTCGTGGCAGTCCTGCAGATTCCGAACACCGATTGCAACATGGGGTGGGAGGAGAATAGTGCCTACACTGGCATTCAACCGAGCGTTCTTGGAGACCCGAACAGGGGTCTCACCAAGGCAGGATAAGACAGCCAAGTGGGAGGCTGCATCCTGAGAAGGAGCAGCAATGACATGTGTACCAAGACGGGTGGGGTTGAAGGTAACAGGCATCTACGGAATCAACAAGATGCCTATGGAGGGAGAAATCGTCAGGAGGCGTAGAATCAAGAGGAAGGAGATCAAAGAATTTGGCCCACGAAGCGGGACCAAATAAGGATTGATACCTATCAGTACGGGAAGGAATCGAGTGAGTGCGGCCGTGGCGCAGACGGTGTTGAGAACCCCCAGAGAGAGAGAGAGAGAGAAAGAGAGAGAGGGGGGGGGGTGGGTTAAAAGGTGCAGTAGTCACTACTAGAGACTGAGCCGTGCCAGAGGACGAGGTGGTCACCACTGGGGGCTTGAGGCTGGACCCAACCACAGAGAAGGGAGGGGACAAGAGGATTTGACCTTACAACCCAAACTTAGGATCCTTTGCCCTAGCTAAGGATTTTACACGTTTTGATTTTGCATTTTTAATGTAGTATTATTTAAAATACTGAATGTCAAGCCCTAAGTAATTATCCTCATACATATAATTGTGTTATTTCCCCCACACGGCCGACCCCCAAGACGCATTTATCAGTTCCATCCTAATGTGTATTCAACAGAAATGTTCTCAAATACAAGTTAACAATATTATATATTAAAATTGTGTGCATATTTAGGCGTAGGTTGGGTTAAGTTCCGTTGGCAATTATTTTGATCAGCAGTACGTGGGTGAAGCATTTAGAGACGTGCGATTCGAACACAGAAAGAAACCGAACCACGGTTGAGTCGTGTGTAAAGATTTGTCATTTATAAACAGATGATTTAGTAGCGGGATCAATGAGCATTTGTTAATTGTTTAGGAAGACGGATGAGATCTGGCCCGGGGTGGTGGCGAGGACGGGCTGAGATCTGGCCCGGGGTGGTGGCGAGGACGGGCTGAGATCTGGCCCGGGGTGGAGGCGAGGACGGGCTGAGATCTGGCCCGGGGTGGTGGCGAGGACGGGCCGAGATCTGGCCCGGGGTGGTGGCGAGGACGCGCTGAGATCTGGCCCGGGGTGGTGGCGAGGACGGGCTGAGATCTGGCCCGGGGTGGTGGCCAGGACGGGCTGAGATCTGGCCCGGGGTGGTGGCGAGGACGGGCCGAGATCTGGCCCGGGGTGGTGGCGAGGACGGGCTGAGATCTGGCTCGGGGTGGTGGCGAGGACGGGCTGAGATCTGGCCCGGGGTGGTGGCGAGGACGGGCTGAGATCTGGCCCGGGGTGGTGGCGAGGACGGGCTGAGATCTGGCCCGGGGTGGTGGCGAGGACGGGCTGAGATCTGGCCCGGGGTGGTGGCGAGGACGGGCTGAGATCTGGCCCGGGGTGGTGGCGAGGACGGGCTGAGATCTGGCCCGGGGTGGTGGCGAGGACGGGCTGAGATCTGGCCCGGGGTGGTGGCGAGGACGGGCTGAGATCTGGCCCGGGGTGGTGGCGAGGACGGGCTGAGATCTGGCCCGGGGTGGTGGCGAGGACGGGCTGAGATCTGGCCCGGGGTGGTGGCGAGGACGGGCTGAGATCTGGCCCGGGGTGGTGGCGAGGACGGGCTGAGATCTGGCCCGGGGTGGTGGCGAGGACGGGCTGAGATCTGGCCCGGGGTGGTGGCGAGGACGGGCTGAGATCTGGCCCGGGGTGATGGCGAGGACGGGCTGAGATCTGGCCCGGGGTGGTGGCGAGGGACGGGTCACCACAGGCGAGGTGGTGGCGAGGGACGGGTCACCACAGGCGGGGTGGTGGCGAGGGACGGGTCACCACAGGCGAGGTGGTGGCGAGGGACGGGTCACCACAGGCGGGGTGGTGGCGAGGGACGGGTCACCACAGGCGGGGTGGTGGCGAGGGACGGGTCACCACAGGCGGGGTGGTGGCGAGGGACGGGTCACCACAAGCGGGGTGCTGTCTGGCCCTGAAGGAGAGGTCATCACAGACAGGCCACCTGAGGGGCCAAGGACACTCACGTACTCAGGTCACTCAGGCTACGCTGTAAGTCAGGAACATCATGCTGTAGGCTGTCCACCACTACCTAACTACCACCACTACGGAGACTACCTGCACAACGTCAAACTACCTACACTAACAGTCTGGCCAGTCTAATACAACAACAAACTGGCGAAAGGCTCTAGATACCCGAAAAAATAAAACAAAAAATACTCTTCTTATAGATATGTACATCTCCAAAAAATATACATGGGTGGAATTCTTCAAGCGAGAAGTCAAAATTCATACCAACACATGACAAACAATTGTGTAGTTCATGCAAACAAGAGAGAAGCAGAGGCTGGCGTGTTTACTGAGAACCATTCCGAGGCGTTGATGCCCGCCGCCGCTTCCCGCCACACGCCACCACTGGCGCCCCGACAACACCTGTGACATGCTGAAAATATTAGATAAGGGCACCACTTCTCCTGTTGAGGGGTTACAGTACAGTCTTGGTGAAAGTCTATCGTCCAGGGCACAGTCTATCGTCCAGGGGGGCAGCCTATCGTCCAGGGCACGGTATATTGTACAGGGCACAGTCTATCGTCCAGGGTACAGTCTATCGTCCAGGTTACAGTCTATCGTCCAGGGTACAGTCTATCGTCCAGGGGGGCAGCCTATCGTCCAGGGCACGGTATATTGTACAGGGCACAGTCTATCGTCCAGGGTACAGTCTATCGTCCAGGTTACAGTCTATCGCCCAGGGTACAGTATATTGTCCAGGCCCAATCTACTGTGCCCTGGGCACGATAGACAGTGCCCAGGGCACAGTCTATCGTGCAGGACACAGTCAATTGTCCAAGTCAGAGTCAATCGTCCAGGATACAGCATATTGTCCAGGGCACAGTCTATCGTCCTGGGCACAGTCTATCGTCCTGGGCACAGTCTATCGTCCAGAGTACAGTATATGGTGTACGGCAGTCCAAGAAGCAATCTTTTGTTCAGGGTACAACCGTAGAGGCGGTCTTTTGTCCAGAGGTACAGTCTATCGTTCACGGTGCAAACTATCGTAGAGTACACTCTACTGTGCAGGGGTACAGTCTATGATCCACGGTAACGTTCTAGAGACAATCTTTTGTCCAGGTACAATCCTAAACGCAGTCTTTTGAAGAGGTTTCAGTCTATCGTTCAGGGACAGTCCATCGTCCAGGATACAGTTTTAGTGAACTGTATCGTATAGGGTACACTGTTCTATTCTGGGTACATTCCTAAATACAGTCCATCGTCTAGGGTACAGATCTTGAAACAATCTATCATCAACGGTACAGTACTAAGGGCAGTCAATCGTTAGGGCACAGTCCAAGAGATAGTCTATTGTTCTAAGTACAATGATAGATACAGTCTATCGTTCAGGGTACAGTCCTGTGTACAGTTCTAGATGCAGTCTATCAACATGGGTTCAGTCTGTTGTAGAGGATACTCATAATTATAGATACAGTCTACCGCTTAGGGTACAGTCTCTCTTCCTGCATTCAGTCACCATTACAGTCTATATTCCAGGATACAGTCTTAGAAACAGTCCACCGTCCCACCCTGGACGGTGACTGTCACTAGTAGTGTACCCTGGACGGTGACTGTCACTAGTAGTGTACCCTGGACGGTGACTGTCACTAGTAGTGTACCCTGGACGGTGACTGTCACTAGTGTACCCTGGACGGTGACTGTCACTAGTGTACCCTGGACGGTGACTGTCACCAGTAGTGTACCCTGGATGGTGACTGTCACTAGTGTACCCTGGACGGTGACTGTCACTAGTAGTGTACCCTGGATGGTGACTGTCACTAGTGTACCCTGGACGGTGACTGTCACTAGTAGTGTACCCTGGACGGTGACTGTCACCAGTAGTGTACCCTGGATGGTGACTGTCACTAGTGTACCCTGGACGGTGACTGTCACTAGTAGTGTACCCTGGATGGTGACTGTCACTAGTGTACCCTGGACGGTGACTGTCACTAGTGTACCCTGGACGGTGACTGTCACTAGTAGTGTACCCTGGATGGTGACTGTCACTAGTGTACCCTGGACGGTGACTGTCACTAGTAGTGTACCCTGGATGGTGACTGTCACTAGTGTACCCTGGACGGTGACTGTCACTAGTAGTGTACCCTGGACGGTGACTGTCACTAGTAGTGTACCCTGGACGGTGACTGTCACTAGTAGTGTACCCTGGATGGTGACTGTCACTAGTGTACCCTGGACGGTGACTGTCACTAGTAGTGTACCCTGGATGGTGACTGTCACTAGTGTACCCTGGACGGTGACTGTCACTAGTAGTGTACCCTGGACGGTGACTGTCACTAGTAGTGTACCCTGGACGGTGACTGTCACTAGTAGTGTACCCTGGACGGTGACTGTCACTAGTAGTGTACCCAGGACGGTGACTGTCACTAGTGTACCCTGGACGGTGACTGTCACTAGTGTACCCTGGACGGTGACTGTCACTAGTGTACCCTGGACGGTGACTGTCACTAGTAGTGTACCCTGGACGGTGACTGTCACCAGTAGTGTACCCTGGACGGTGACTGTCACTAGTGTACCCTGGACGGTGACTGTCACCAGTAGTGTACCCTGGACGGTGACTGTCACCAGTAGTGTACCCTGGACGGTGACTGTCACCAGTAGTGTACCCTGGACGGTGACTGTCACTGGTGTACCCTGGACGGTGACTGTCACTAGTGTACCCTGGACGGTGACTGTCACTAGTGTACCCTGGACGGTGACTGTCACTAGTAGTGTACCCTGGACGGTGACTGTCACCAGTAGTGTACCCTGGACGGTGACTGTCACCAGTAGTGTACCCTGGACGGTGACTGTCACCAGTAGTGTACCCTGGATGGTGACTGTCACCAGTAGTGTACCCTGGACGGTGACTGTCACTAGTAGTGTACCCTGGACGGTGACTGTCACTAGTGTACCCTGGACGGTGACTGTCACCAGTGTACCCTGGACGGTGACTGTCACTAGTGTACCCTGGACGGGTTCAATCACTTCCAGTGCACCGTATGAGCCAAGGTACAGATTGCGGTACATATTACAGAATACAATCTAAGAAGAAAATCACAACTTCTAAAATGCAGGTAACTTTTCAATGGCAAGAATACAGAGAAAAATGCAGTATTCAGTACAGGCATACAGCACGAGTCCCATAATACAATACTATGTCAGCCACTAAAATACAATTCAACGTGTAGTCCTCAACGCATGGCACAGTGCACCGTCGAGAGTTTCACTCACACAGTAGAGGACAAACAACAAGTTTCAGGGTACAGTTAACAGCTCAAAAGACAATACGGAATTCAAATTACACTATACAGTCTAGGGGTACAGAATACAGTCTAAGGGTACAGTATACAGTCTATACTACGATATACAGCCAAGGTACGCAATATACTTCAGGAACAATACGGTCTAATACAGTCAGATTTACAGCACAATCGCCAAATATCGTCTAATTTACATTGAATAGTCCAGAATACAGTGAAGAGCATACAATATGGATCCAAAATACATTTGACTGTACAGTATATAGATTAGAAATACAGAAGACAGACAGTGCAATCCAGGATACAGTACACAACAGAGACAACGCCATTCAGACGTTAACACACAGTATCAGTCTTGAGGTGCAACCCTTATCACATAGAACACTGTCTTGTCCATGGTACTGTGAACTGTGTAGGGTACTGGTCGATGTTCAGGGGTCAGTGTACTGTGTAGGGTACTGGTCGATGTTCAGGGGGTCAGTGTACTGTGTAAGGTACTGGTCGATGTTCAGGGGTCAGTGTACTGTGTAGGGTACTGGTCGATGTTCAGGGGGTCAGTGTACTGTGTAAGGTACTGGTCGATGTTCAGGGGTCAGTGTACTGTGTAGGGTACTGGTCGATGTTCAGGGGGTCAGTGTACTGTGTAGGGTACTGGTCGATGTTCAGGGGTCAGTGTACTGTGTAGGGTACTGGTCGATGTTCAGGGGGTCAGTGTACTGTGTAAGGTACTGGTCGATGTTCAGGGGTCAGTGTACTGTGTAGGGTACTGGTCGATGTTCAGGGGGTCAGTGTACTGTGTAGGGTACTGGTCGATGTTCAGGGGTCAGTGTACTGTGTAGGGTACTGGTCGATGTTCAGGGGGTCAGTGTACTGTGTATAGGGTACTGGTCGATGTTCAGGGGTCAGTGTACTGTGTATAGGGTACTGGTCGATGTTCAGGGGGTCAGGGTTTAGAGAGAGAGAGAGAGATGTGCACAGTCCAGGGTATGGTTCACAGTCCAGGGTATGGTTCACAGTCCAGGGTATGGTTCACAGTCCTGGGTATGGTTCACAGTCCTGGGTATGGTTCACAGTCCTGGGTATGGTTCACAGTCCAGGGTATGGTTCACAGTCTTGGGCATGGTTCACAGTCCTGGGCATGGTTCACAGTCCTGGGTATGGTTCACAGTCCTGGGTATGGTTCACAGTCCAGGGTATGGTTCACAGTCCTGGGTATGGTTCACATTCCTGGGTATGGTTCACAGTCCAGGGTATGGTTCACAGTCTAGGGTATGGTTCACAGTCAAGGGTATGGTTCACAGTCCTGGGTATGTTTCACAGTCCTGGGTATGGTTCACAGTCCTGGGTATGGTTCACAGTCCAGGGAATGGTTCACAGTCCAGGGTATGGTTCACAGTCCTGGGTATGGTTCGCAGTCCAGGGTATGGTTCACAGTATAGGGTATGGTTCACAGTCCTGGGTATGGTTCACAGTCCATGGTATGGTTCACAGTCCATGGTATGGTTCACAGTCCTGGGTATGGTTCACAGTCCAAGGTATGGTTCACAGTCCAGGGTATTGTTCAGTCACTAGAACAATATACAATTCTCACTACATTCAGAACTTGAGGGTACAGTCTAGGATACAGTCACATCCCAAGGAGTTATAATGTTGGAGTCAACAGTGATGCTGTATGGGGCAGAGTACAACACACTGGGATACATATATATTACTGACTACTATCCATATTTTGTGAACATAAAATCAATATATAATACAGGATAAGAATAGTTGACCCTATCACTCGAGTAGCAGGCAGTCCATGCTGGTATACTGAATACACATGTATACAGTAACCTCATGTATACAGTATACACATGTATACAGTATACACATGTATACAGCCGGGGTCTCCACATCATTCACTAGATTAATTAGTGTTGGTGGTCAGGTGGCTATAAACAGGGCAATGCCAGTCACCAGTTGTTACTTGTAAATAATAAACTACACAAGTCAGTCAGTCAGTCAGTGAAGGACAGTCGCAACACAGCCACGACAGTCAGTTCTTAAGTGTTACAACACACAACTGTCTCCCAGGTCAACCCGTTCTCGCACTTCCTTACAGTCAATATTGACTTATTAAATACGTGTATATGTGACATACTAAACATACTAGTTTACCTTGAAAAGCTTCATAGAAAACACCGACCTTCCTTAACCTTCTTAGTATGTTAAGATAAGCATCTTATTGCTTCGTAATTACAATTATTACTTAACCTATACCTATAATAGGTTAAGTAATAATTGTAATTACGAAGCAATAAGATGCTTATCTTAACATACTAAGAAGGTTAGGTAAGGTCGGTGTTTTCTATGAAGCTTTTCAAGGTAAACTAAAATAGTCACAATAAATTAGTATGTCACATATGCACTTCTTTAATAAGTCAATATTGACTATACGAAAGTGCGAGACCGGGTTGCCCAGGTGAGGCACGCACTCGCTGAAGGTGATTGACGAGTCCTTAGAATTATTGATCCCTATACTACCTTGGAATATTTATTTCTATAAATTAACATGTATTTCTGTCTGTTCGAGGTTGAGGGCCAGATGGTTTGAGCTAGCCTCACCCAACTTTGCAGCCTGAATCCTATGGGGTACGTGACCAACATGGTCGGGTCGGGGTTGGCATAAGAGAAACGAGTGCCAATTCAAACAGTGCCACTGGAACCCCATGACACTTCTTGGAATCTCATAATGACTCTACTTGCAAGTATTATTATTTATTCTCTCAGCTTTCTTGGCATCATATTATGCACTCACATATCTACAAAATGTATAGCAAAATACTATCATAATTTCCCTGTAATTAGTTGAAATATGGGACTGATTGTAGAGGGAATTGGTTCCCTGCTCATCACACCACCCGACCCATCCGTAACAGCTGGAGGAAGAGGAGGCGTTGGAGGCGGTTTCTCTGAGAGGTAGACAAAGGGACAGAGGGGAGGGAGAGGGACAGAGAGGGAGGGAGAGGGACAGAGAGGGAGGGAGAGGGACAGAGAGGGAGGGAGAGGGACAGAGAGGGACAGAGAGGGAGGGAGAGGGAGGGAGAGGGACAGAGAGGGAGAAATTTCTTAATTACTATCGTATTAACAAGAAATTCTTGTTTTATATTTCTTATCTTCGGATTCCGAGCGGGACACAAATGGTTGGGCACATTTCCTATCACCTAATGCACCTGTTCACCGAGCCGCAGGTACGTACCCAGGAGTTAGAAAGTTTGTGGTTGCTTCCTGGGGGAGGGGGGGGGAGGGGGTCTGTATTCGACCTCGTGGATATGGGGCGGGGGAGAGGGGGGGGGGGACCTCGATACAAGCCTAGCATATATAACAAAACTCTGGCTGCCCGTCCCCCGACAATATGAATAATATTTATATTATATATATATAATGTATATATATATATAATGTATATATATATATATATATATATATATATATATATATATATATATATATATATATATATATATATACACACACACACACATACACATCCATACTTGGGCAGCATGCGTTCATTTAAGCATATTTTGTTTAATATGACCGCATTGCTGGCATTGTTGATCTTATAGTACAAGCTTTCTATGTTTCTATTTCCTTAGTGTCAGTATTAAGAAGAACAATCAAGTTACCAAAATTCATGGTGAAGAAAATCTAGTAATTCTTGAAGCATATATTTTTTGCAAGGTTTCGTTCCTCTCCGGAGAATCTTCAGGTAAAGAATGAATACATAAGGTCCAATTTTAGGTTAAATACAAAGGTGGAAGGGGAGGAATGTTCGGGGCAAGGTGAAAGGTCAAAGGAATATGTGGGGCAATCAAACGTAGGGTAAGAAGTAGGGGAAATAAGGGGCAAGGGTCAATCAAACATTGGGGCAAGGCGTTGTATGATACTGCATGAAAGATGTCGTCTTCACTCGGGCATGTTTGGTGAGGGTCTGAGTGTCGGCAAGGTAGCCAAGTTATTATTCTCTATATATAGACTGGCTCTTTTTTCTCTTGCAAGTATAAGTTCCAGGATTTGCAGTCTTTTTTGGCCAGTGGCGGATTCCAGGATTTGTGTGTTATCTACTAGCATTTGATAGTAGATAATACAAATATACAGAATAACTAAATATTATTTTAAGATACTAAAAGGAAACAAAGTTTTTCTCTCAGTCCCACATAAATTCACATAGAAACCGAACCACATTCCATAATGTTGCACTAAAACGTATTCCTATAGACGGGATTATCCTACTACAATAATTCGCACTAGCACAATTATACCTGTGTACCGTGTCACGTCTACAGTGCACCCAGACCGAAATATATTTTTCAGGATATGAAGGAAAATGGCAATTAAATTGTTTCACCTCTCCTTGACGCGTGTTGTTCATTCCATAGTTCGATTTAAAGATAACAGCAGTAAAGATAACAGCAGTCTAATAATCGAGGGCAGAACAAGTATATAATTCGACATGTACATACCAGTGGCACAGAGTACATACCAGTGGCACAGAGTACATACCAGTGGCACAGAGTACATACCAGTGGCACAGAGTACATACCAGTGGCACAGAGTACATACCAGTGGCACAGAGTACATACCAGTGGCACAGAGTACATACCAGTGGCAGAGAGTACAGGGCCGAGGATAACAACATCTAATGACCTAAACGGCAGTACGCAAAGGGAAAGACGCTAACCTGAACGTTGTTGATGCAATAATGCAACCCCTTCTCGCAAATTCGTAAAGTCAATATTGACTTATTAACTACGTGCATAGGTGATATACTAAACATAATAGATACCCTTAAAAAGATTCATAGAAAACACCGACCTTACCTAACCTTGTTAGTATCTTAAGATAAGCATCTTATTGCTTCGTAATTACAATTATTACTTAACTTATACCTATTATAGGTTAGGTAATAATAGTAATTACGAAGCTATAAGATGCTTATCTTAACATACTAACAAGGTTAGGTAAGGTCGGTGTTTTCTATGAATCTTTTTAAGGGTATCTATTATGTTAAGTATGTCACCTATGCACATATTTAATAAGTCAATATTGACTTATTAAATTTGCGAGAACGGGTTGAATAATGGTAATGAGCCAAGGAACGAGGCGCAACAGGCCGGGCCTATCATTTAAGGTACTCCAGCAATGATTGATTAAGGCCGATTCAATCAAATTTCGTTCGACAGCCACCGCGATGGGTTATGTTTTTTGAGCCCTTTCAGTAGATGGTATGATCGGCAAGGCTAACATTAAACTAGACTGTTGTGCGGTTCTTATTGAATATCGATGTCTGTAGACGCGTGTGTTAAGTTTTGTGCTTATCTGACTGATGTATTAAATAACACAGTCTTTGCAAGAACTCGAATACCCGCATCCTGCAGAAGCAGTTGGTGAGTTCTTAATAAAATGAATTTGATTGTATTATTATTTTTGATAACTAAGATGACAGTAAAGATCCTAAAAGGCCAGGAAAGTTTAGTAAGCCTTTCAGAACAGGTAACACAAGTGAGATTTGTTAAGTCAAGGATGGCCTTGGGTTTGTTAAGTCAAGGATGGCCTTGGGTTTGTCAAGTCAAGGATGGCCTTGGGTTTGTTAAGTCAAGGATGGCCTTGGGTTTGTTAAGTCAAGGATGGCCTTGGGTTTGTTAAGTCAAGAATGGCCTTGGGTTTGTTAAGTCAAGGATGGCCTTGGGTTTGTTAAGTCAAGGATGGCCTTGGGTTTGTTAAGTCAAGGATGGCCTTGGGTTTGTTAAGTCAAGGATGGCCTTGGGTTTGTTAAGTCAAGGATGGCCTTGGGTTTGTTAAGTCAAGGATGGCCTTGGGTTTGTCATTATAACTTTGTCAGGCGAAACGAAGACTCTAAACACTGCTTTTGGATATTATAACTTCGCCTCAATTTCATATATTTTGGTCGAAGAATTCTGGGCTACAAGCTCGCAGGGTTCTCGGGAAGGTTATCTTGAGATGATTTCGGGGCTTTAGTGTCCCCGCGGCCCGGTCCTCGACCAGGCCTCCACCCCCAGGAAGCAGCCCGTGACAGCTGACTAACACCCAGGTACCTATTTTACTGCTAGGTAACAGGGGCATAGGGTGAAAGAAACTCTGCCCATTGTTTCTCGCCGGCGCCCGGGATCGAACCCGGGACCACAAGTCCAGCGTGCTGTCCGCTCGGCCGACCGGCTCCCGGGAACGTGGAAGACAACACCGAATATTTAACGTTAATATGGAGGATCGAATACTACCTACCTTGAGGCTACCTTGAGGTGCTTCCGGGGCTTAGTGTCCCCGCGGCCCGGTCGTCGACCAGGCCTCCTGGTTGCTGGACTGATCAACCAGGCTGTTAGACGCGGCTGCTCGCAGCCTGACGTATGAGTCACAGCCTGGTTGATCAGGTATCCTTTGGAGGTGCTTATCCAGTTCTCTCTTGAACACTGAGGGGTTTGCCAGTTATGCCCCTTATGTGTAGTGGAAGCGTGTTGAACAGTCTCGGGCCTCTGATGTTGATAGAGTTCTCTCTCAGAGTACCTGTTGCACCTCTGCTTTTCAACGGGGGTATTCTGCACATCCTGCCATGTCTTCTGGTCTCATGTGGTGTTATTTCTGTGTGCAGGTTTGGGACCAGCCCCTCAATTATTTTCCACGTGTAAATTATTATGTATCTCTCCCGCCTGCGCTCAAGGGAGTACAGATTTAGGCTCTTTAGTCGGTCCCAGTAATTTAGATGTTTTACTGAGTGGATTCTAGCAGTAAAGGATCTCTGCACGCTCTCTAGGTCAGCAATTTCTCCAGCTTTGAAAGGGGCTGTCATTGTGCAGCAGTACTCCACTCTAGATAGCACAAGCGTTTTGAAAAGTATCATCATCGGTATAGCATCTCTAGTGTGAAAAGTTCTTGTTATCCAACCTGTCATTTTTCTTGCAGTTGTGACGGCTACTTTATTGTGTTCTTTAAAGGTAAGGTCTTCCGACATGAGTACACCCAGGTCCTTTACATTGCCTTTTCGTTCTATGTTATGATTTGCCTGCGTTTTGTACGTGGTTCCTGTTTTTATGTTTTCAATTTTTCCGTAGCGCATGAGCTGAAACTTATCCTCGTTGAATACCATATTATTTTCTGTAGCCCATAGAAAGACCTGATCAACATCTGATTGGAGGTTTGCCGTGTCCTCTATGTTGCCAACTCTCATGAAAATCCTAGTGTCATCTGCAAAGGATGATACAGTGCTATAGGTTGTGTTCTGGTCTATGTCCGATATGAGGATGAGAAAAAGTACTGGAGCAAGCACAGTACCCTGGGGGACTGAGCTCTTCACGGTTGATGGGCTGGATTTTATTTTGTTGACTATTACACATTGGGTTCTGTCAGTCAGGAAATTGTAGATCCATCTGCCTATTTTCCCGGTAATTCCTTTTGAACGCATTTTATGTGCAATAACACCATGGTCACATTTATCAAAAGCTTTTGCGAAATCTGTGTAAATTACATCAGCATTTTGTTTGTCTTCCATAGCATCTAATGCCATATCATAGTGGTCCAGCAACTGCGACAGGCAAGAACGCCCTGTTCTGAAACCATGTTGTCCGGGGTTATGGAGATGCTGTGATTCCATGTATTTTGTGATCTTACTTCTTAACACACTCTCAAAAATTTTTGAGAGAGTGGCAGCCTAGCCTTAATGTACTAGTGTACATTAAGAGCACACATTAGCACATGTTCTAATCCCTTCAACTAAATTCACGATCGATAATTGGGTAAATGAGACTTTACCTGTTTAGAACTTTAAGATTCACAGGAATAATAGATCTTATAAGTTTAATGTTTACAGACAATCTACTAACGTTTATATTCAAGCTTGAAAATGTATTGCGAGAAAATAGACCAAACAGAAAGGAATACAAGTGGGACGTTGGACTCCTTGACCAGGTGTCGCACCAGACCTGAGCTCTGCATATCTATGAGAACACCGGCCACCCTCACACACCGGCCACCCTCACACACCGGCCACCCCCACACACCGGCCACCCTCACACACCGGCCACCCTCACACACCGGCCACCCTCACACACCGACCACCCTCACACACCGGCCACCCTCACACACCGACCACCCTCACACACCGGCCACCCTCACACACCGACCACCCTCACACACCGGCCACCCTCACACACCGACCACCCTCACACACCGGCCACCCTCACACACCGACCACCCTCACACACCGGCCACCCTCACACACCGGCCACCCTCACACACCGGCCACCCTCACACACCGGCCACCCCCACACACCGGCCACCCTCACACACCGGCCACCCTCACACACCGGCCACCCTCACACACCGACCACCCTCACACACCGGCCACCCTCACACACCGGCCACCCTCACACACCGACCACCCTCACACACCGACCACCCTCACACACCGGCCACCCTCACACACCGGCCACCCTCACACACCGGCCACCCTCACACACCGGCCACCCTCACACACCGGCCACCCTCACACACCGGCCACCCTCACACACCGGCCACCCTCACACACCGGCCACCCTCACAAACCGACCACCCTCACACACCGGCCACCCTCACACACCGACCACCCTCACACACCGGCCACCCTCACACACCGACCACCCTCACACACCGGCCACCCTCACACACCGGCCACCCTCACACACCGGCCACCCTCACACACCGGCCACCCTCACACACCGGCCACCCTCACACACCGGCCACCCTCACACACCGACCACCCTCACACACCGACCACCCTCACACACCGGCCACCCTCACACACCGGGCTGCCACACACACCGGCCACCCTCACACACCGACCACCCTCACACACCGGCCACCCTCACACACCGGCCACCCTCACACACCGGCCACCCTCACACACCGGGCTGCCACACACACCGGGCTGCCACACACACTGGCTGCCACACACACTGGCTGCCACACACACTGGCTGCCACACACACTGGCTGCCACTCACACTGGCTGCCACACACACTGGCTGCCACACACACTGGCTGTCACTCACACTGGCTGCCACTCACACTGGCTGCCACACACACTGGCTGCCACACACACTGGCTGTCACTCACACTGGCTGTCACTCACACTGGCTGCCACACACACTGGCTGCCACACACACTGGCTGCCACACACACTGGCTGCCACACACACTGGCTGCCACACACACTGGCTGCCACACACACTGGCTGCCACTCACACTGGCTGCCACTCACACTGGCTGCCACTCACACTGGCTGCCACTCACACTGGCTGCCACTCACACTGGCTGCCACTCACACTGGCTGCCACTCACACTGGCTGCCACACACACTGGCTGCAACACACACTGGCTGCCACTCACACTGGTTGTCACTCACACTGGCTGCCACTCACGCTGGCTGCCACTCACACTGGCTGCCACACACACTGGCTGCCACTCACACTGGCTGCCACACACACTGGCTGCCACACACACTGGCTGCCACTCACACTGGCTGCCACTCACACTGGCTGTCACTCACACTGGCTGTCACTCACACTGGCTGTCACTCACACTGGCTGCCACACACACTGGCTGCCACACACACTGGCTGCCACACACACTGGCTGCCACACACACTGGCTGCCACACACACTGGCTGCCACTCACACTGGCTGCCACACACACTGGCTGCAACACACACTGGCTGCCACTCACACTGGTTGTCACTCACACTGGCTGCCACTCACACTGGCTGCCACACACACTGGCTGCCACTCACACTGGCTGCCACACACACTGGCTGCCACACACACTGGCTGCCACTCACACTGGCTGCCACTCACACTGGCTGTCACTCACACTGGCTGCCACTCACACTGGCTGCCACACACACTGGCTGCCACACACACTGGCTGCCACTCACACTGGCTGCCACTCACACTGGCTGCCACACACTGGC